>NC_090649.1:284534934-284834934 GCF_040937935.1 Hyperolius riggenbachi
GGAATTTCTATATGTCGGAATGCGGAATTGTGCCGGAAACGGAAATCGGCTATTCCGACCATGCCTGGTATATAACACCATCTCTGAGTTTAGTGGCAACAGGGAAAGCTGTCATTCGGTTCGCCCTGCGCCAAACTGCCCAGCGTCAAGGCGCCACATACTCCGTATCAGTAGCGCACACACATCACGGCCACATAGTGGCATACCCATAGACTTACCATGCAAAAACCGCTGAACAACATTCTTATAAGCTTACTGCCAGCCCAGAACTAAACAAAATGTATCTCTTCATATTTAGTGTATATTTCAACTTACACTTACACATATTCATGAAGTCATTTCAGAATTTCCCAATGACTAACAGCATGTTGTTTTTCACAATCCAACACTTTGCTGATTACAAAAGATTATGAATCAATTCTCAGTTGGTAAAAACACTGCAGAAAAAAAGTCAAACAAGGCCCTTCTCCACTCTATGCAGATCTTTTTTTTCTCTCAGTTTGGGCTTTGCTCATAGGTTGTATTACCATGCCATCATTGCTATGAGGGATGGCAATGCTTGGGAGAACTCATGGAGAAGCATGGGATCAGTTTGATCAGCTGATAGATTTGCAAGTCTCTGATTTGCTGGTCATGATCATGCATTAAACCAGGAATTCATCACAGCAAATCAGGTCAAACTGATCATATGTTTCTCCATGAGTTCTCATAAGCATTGCCATACCTACTTGCTATTCAAAACGAGCCACTGTGACTAGCACTCAGATGTCCTTAAATGTGAATAAAGCACCAAATAACATACTCTCACTAGTCAAGGTCAGTCATTTTCTAAGTAACCCTCTATAATAAAACCCCTTTGTCTCTGCGTTCCATTCCTGCACTTCCTGTGTGTGTGTATGTGTCCCGTGTTTTGCGCTACTGCGCATGTGCAGGGAGGGACGCAGAAAGAGCTGAGGGAGCTGAGGGAGGACGGGGCCAGAAGGGGCGTTTGCATGCGCGGTGACGGTGCAGCGGTCACTGGGGAGGATGAGAGGGAAGGGAGGGGAGGAGAGGGAAGCGGGGTTTCAACACAGACCTAGAGCCCATTTTGAAACGGGCTTAGGTCTACTAATTATGTATAATTTGTCATGTCTCTTTAAAGACAGATTGGTGACAATGAACTCATGTAAAACTAATGTGGTCTAAATATTTAAAAATGGATAATCCAGTAATTATGTACCTGTCTGTTTAACTTTAGTTGTAGCAATGACGGGAGCCTTGTTAAGAGGCCACATAGAAGGATATGTGTTAACAAATAATCTAATAATCAACATGGAGTTATTTACAACAGATGTTGTCAAACAAGCCTGCTGGCTTTGTATGAAGATGTTAGTAGATAGATATTTAGACAGAGGTGTGGCTGTAGAGTTAGCATTTTTTGTTACATTTTCTTGTATACGCTATGGTATAAGTTGGTAGGTGAAATGAAGCATGCGTATGGATAGAAATCTGGCCTTTATACTCTGACTTGTTCAACATTAAAAAGTGAAGCACCACAAACTGGTTTTGGCACCTTTACTATTTCATTTTTTTTTACAATAATATTGTGGGTAAGATCAAAAATCCTACCTCTGTGTTGACAGGTGATAAAAAAAAATCTTGCATTGTAAGGCCCCTCCCCCACTTGCACACTGCTTGCAGCGCAGATGGTCATGTGCCATATATACTACACATGACACTTGTGTTGCTCTCTGTGTGGTGCTGATCTCATTCCCTTATAATGGACTAGTGGACCTAAGCCCGTTTAAAAACAGGCTAGGTCTGTCACTGCACATGCACCCGCCGGCGCCGCGCACAGCGCATTTCCGCCGTGCACAACACGTCCGCCCGCCGGCCCATCCGCCCCTTCACCCGTCAGCGCTCACCGAGGGTCACTCTCCCTCAGTGTCTCTGCGTCCCTGCACATGCGCAGAGCGCATGTGGGACACACACAGGGAAACAGGACGCAGAGACAGTAGGGTTTTATTATAGAGGATGGGATTTCACTGCACTTGTGCAAAATTGTCTGCATGGTTGGGAATATAAGACAGAATATAAGAGTATCAGACAGTGCAGTCCTGCATATCGCATACAATGCGCATTGCTGAAAACGCGATCAATGGGGAAGGGGCCTAATACAATCAATGGAAGATAGTTCTAGTTTATAAGGTGACATGGACAAACTAAATAATTTAATGTACACATGGCAAATAAGGTTCATTGTATGTAAGTGTAATGTTATACATTTAAGGGTTAAAACATACATGCAATATTTCATCTGGGTGGTGGTGGAAGCCTTGAAATGAAAGGAAGAGGATCTGGTATATTTGTAGATAATGAATGCTATAACAGCATGCATTTCCAATCTGCTGGTTCTAAAGCTAGGGTGAATCCCGCTTGAATTAAAAGAGGGTTACTTATAAGGCTGAGATATACCACACCTCAAATATGTAGTTCAAGCACACCTAAAGTGAGGGATACGGAGGCTGATATACCAATTTAACTTTTAAACAATGCACATTGCCTGGCCTTCCTGCTGATGCTCTGCCTAATTTTTAGCCATAGACCCTGAACAAGCATATGCAGATCAGATGTCTCTTGCTGACGTCTGACTGGATTTGCAGCGTGCCGACCTCGAGGTCGGCAAAAACGAAACGAGCTAACGGAGGGGGACCAGAGCAGCAGTGAGTGACTACGAGGGCACAGGATGGCTGCATGGGGCTGGTAGAAGCCCTAGGTAAGTGAAACTCTTCTTTTTTATTTTGCCTGACGACTCCTTTAAATGTATTCACCTTTGGAAAGAAATTATATAATTGTCACATACTGTATAAATATAGAATTGGCCCATACAGAAAATGAAAATTGGTCTTTGCATGATAACTACAGACACGAGATCTAAGGGGACTATTTGCAGAGGAGGAATGAATTCACTGTGAAAGCTGTGAAATTATGGCATACTCTTCCATCAGAACTAGTTCTAGTGGATAAGATACATAGCTTTAAAGGGGATGTTTTAGAACAGAAAATATAGGACTATGTGTTTCCAATAATACATAGTAAAAAAAAGTTGATCCAGGGATTCTATCTGATTGACATGTAAAGTTAGGATTTTTTTACTCTTTTAGTCTATGTTGTTGAAAGATTTCCTCTAAATCAGCTAGAGGTTCTAGAGGTGGAGGATGTGGTTTAGACATACGGACATAAGTCTTATTTCATCCATACTGTGCAGTTGCTATAATTGAATACAGGCAGACTAACATACAGAGACACTGCTTCACACTATCACATTAGTAAAGAATCATATTTTATTATTACTATTATTATTATTGATTTATAAAGCACCAACATATTCCATGGTGCTGTACAAAGTAGGAAAACAACAAGTGCTTCATAATGTTACAGACAATGATATACATCAAATAGGGACACTGGTACAAAATACAGAACTGGTGATTACCATGACAGATGTAACATGATGAATAAAATGTATAACAGAGTGCAAGTTTGCCCTTGCAAGCTTACAGTTTAAAGGAATGGGTGGAAACAAGAGGTGTGGAAGTATCTTTCCATGTGAGTTGATAGGCTTTATTCACATGTCTCAGAACTAGTGTATACTGTACAGGCATATAAACATGATGTATGACTAGCAGGGGTCATTCTTGTACCTACCAAAATACGGTGCATAAATATGGAATCCCAGTGTTAGGTATAGGTGGGGACTGGGGAGGTTAGTGTTAGACATAGTTGGGGGACGGAGGTTAGTGTAAGGCATAGGTAGGGGAGGGTTAGTGTGTGAGTAAGGTTTATGAAGTCAATAGTAGAATATTATATTATTACTGGTATTCTACTATCAGCTTTACCAGGAGCCCAAATTAACAGAACCCCTTTTTCCATGTACACCATAATAGGATATACACAAAGATCTAGAAAGAACACTGGGAGGAGATGCAGACTGTAAACAAGTAACAGAACTAATGAAAAAAAACAAAGAAAAAATACCGGTACTTTTGAAGAGCAAAAGATCAAATACGAAAGAATTCAGGCAATACAGTCTGTAGAAAGCATGCTTCTTTGTAACTGTTAAGGCGTGCGTCAGGGGCGGCGCCAGGGGGGTGCAAGAGGGTGCTCAAGCACCCCCTAGAATTGTCCAAGCACTCCCAAAGCACCCCCTGGCGTGAACTGACTTCAGGCATCTAAGAGATGCCGAGTCAGTTCACAGCGGCAGCCTGGAGCAGCAGGCAGGGCTACGGTAAGATGGCAACCCGAAGCCCTGCTCTGCAGATTTCGAGTCTACAGTGCAGGGCTTCGGGTGGCCATTTTCCCGTAGCCCTGCTCTCAGCATGCAGGCAGGAAGTCTCGTGACGTCAGGAAGGAAGAGGATCATGGTCGGGACAGGAGGTCAGGAAAGAAGAAGGTCTTCTGGCTGTAGGTGAGTAAATGGGTTTTTCTTTTCTTTTTCAGGTGGTACTGCTGATTGTGGTCAGAACTGCTGAGGAAGGATTGTGCATATTGTGGTCATTTCTGCTACCGATTGTGCATATTGGGGTCATATCTGCTACAGATTGTGCATATTGGGGTCATATCTGCTACCGATTGTGCATATTGGGGTCATATCTGCTACCGATTGTGCATATTGGGGCCATATCTGCTACCGATTGTGCATATTGGGGTCATATCTGCTACCGATTGTGCATATTGGGGTTATTGAACGTGTTTTTTGTTCAAATCTGCTCACATTACGTGTATTTTCTTGAGAAAACCTGCACAATTATGTGAATTTTCTGTGGAAAGGGTCACCAAAGCTTGGGCCCTCTGTCTTTGCGTTGCACTTTTAAAGGGAACCCGAGGTGAGAATAATATTGAGGCTGCCATATTTATCTCCTTTTAAGTAATACCAGCTGCCTGGCTGCCGTGTTGGTCCTCTGCCTCTTTCAACCATAGACCCTGAACAAGCATGCAGCAGGTCAGGGGTTTCTGACAATATTGTCAGAACTGACAAGATTAGCTGCATGCTTGTTTCTGGTGTAATTCAGTTCACTACTACAGCCAAATAGATCAGCAGGGCTGCCAGGCAACTAGAATTGTTTAAAAGGAAATAAATATGGCAGCCTCCATATCACTCTCACCCCGGGTTCACTTTAAATTACAGTTAGCCCCGCCCTCATCCGGTCATGACCACGGCCATTTTTGCCTTTAGCCACACCCATTTTTGGTCATCAGCTACCCCGGAAATTGGTCCAGCACCTGCATAGCACCCCCTAAAAAAAATTTCGGCCACTGGCGTGCGTGCACTGCATGCATCGCATTAGTGCTAACAGATTTGTTGCACCGCACTTCTAACGTGCTGATGTGAACTTTCCACTACAATCTAATAGCATCACGTAAGCAATGTGATCATATTGTCCAACACAACGCACCACTGTGAATGTAGCCTTAGAAGAGCCAATTCCTTTGAGGAAAAGTTTATAAAAATATAAGGGATATCTCTGGTGTTTGTATATTTAAGGTTATGGTCTGCCTCGATTAAGATGCAGAGTTGCCCTCTAAATGCAATCAGTTATTGGAACGGTGGAGAAAAGGTGTGATGAATTTTTATGGGAGTGAGGACCAAGAATATCAAGGAATGGAAGAAGTAGTGGAACTGTATTTTACTGCCAATCATGAGCCAAAGGCCCTAAAGAACAATAAATCACCAGGAAATGCTAGTTTAAGCACCAAGCTCTTAAAGCATGGTGGAGACAGTCAATGGAAAAAATGCTTAAAAATGTTTGTATTAAAGAGAACCCAAGATGGGTTCTAAGAATGCTATCAGCACACAGAGGTTGGGTCTGCATATAATGCCCAGCCTCTGTTGCTATACTGCTCCCCCCAGGCCCCCCCTGCGCTCTGCTGTACCCCAATAAATCAAACACTGTGCTAGTGACACACAGCGTGTTGCAGCCGGCTGTTTACCTTTTGCAGTGTCACTCTCTGCCGCTCACCCGCCTCCTCTATGTCGCCGCTTCCCGCCTGCGTCCCTTCCCTCCAATCAGCGGGGAGGGAAGGGACGCAGGCGGGGAGCGGCGCTATGGAGGAGGCGGTGGAGCGGTGCGAATGACACTGCAAAAGGTAAACAGCCGGCTGCGACGCGCTGTGTGTCACTAGCACGGCGTTTGATTTATGGGGGGCACAGCAGAGCGCAGGTGGGGCCTGGGGGGAGCAGTATAGCAACAGAGGCTGGGCATTATATGCAGACCCAACCTCTGTGTGCTGATAGCATTCTTAGAACCCACCTCGGGTTCTCTTTAAAGATTTGGACAGAGGACAAAAAGCTTGAGCAGTAGAGGAGGCTATAGCAGCGGGGGCATTGCTAGCCCCAAAGATCAGTGGCACGTGCCCCGGATCTATTCTTGGGTTCCCTGGATGTCCTCCAGGCAGAGTCAACTGTGGTGCCTCAATAGCGGGCATGCTGGGAGCTGTGGTGCATCAACCGGGGTCATGCTGAGTACTGTGGTGCCTCTATGTGGGCATACTGGGTGCTGTGGTGTTACACTGGGTGCTGTGATGCCTTTATGGGGGCATGCAGGGAGCTGTGGTTCTTCTATGAGGGCATACTGGGAGTTGCGGTGCCTCCCATGGGAGCATGGGAGGGAGTCCAATAGAAGGTCACGGAATGCTATGGTGGAACTGCCAGATAACCTGGCAGCAGGCCAGCCTGCCCAGCAGAAAGCCAGACTAGCCAGCACAAAAGCCAGGTAACTCTGCCCAGTTATGTTTAAGTGATACTACTAATTTATGTAATATGCTACATTTTGGGGTCTTTTTTTGAAGATGGGGTTTCAGCCAACATTTTTCTGGGCAGGCCTACTTAGACTGCTGTTAAGTTCATATAAATTTGGCTCCACCCATGACCACACCCACACTCTAGTGCATGGATACACCCATTTGCTGTCTGGCGTGCCTAAAAGTGCCTCAGATCTCTTAGGATCCTAGCAACGCCCCTGTGTATAACAGTACCAATATGTAAAACGGGATTCAAAACACTGCAGCAACTACAGTACAAATAAATTACTACAGAATTCTGTTCATAAATGGTTTTCCAAACTGTTGCATAATAGACGTGCACAGTATGCTGAGCCAGTGATTAGAGACTATCAACACAAATTCTGTGTGGGCAGATCAACGCCTGATCACATACAATGCTGCAATGTGCTATTAAATACAAGAGTACAATATTATTTTGTATGATCTTTTTGTTGACGAAAACACATTTTGACAGATAACATAACTTGATGATGTTGGGAATAGAACAGAAGTTTGTGAATACAATAGCCTTACAAGGAACAAGAGCAGTTAATATCATTGGTAAAAGGAAGGATCCATTTGAAGTACACAAAGAAGATAGACCCTTGCTTTTTACCTTGGTGCTGCAATCTGCACTCAAGGTGCTTATACATGTGTGGGCTGGGTACTGTACACGTTTATCCATGTACAGAGGTGTTCTGTTGCTGTGTGAGGGGGGTGATGGTGCGGCGCACAATGCTTTTGTTTGGCAGGATAAGGATAGGGAAAATGCAGGTAGACAATATTATTTGGTACTCCAGATCTTTCAGCAACACATCGGGACAGTTGTCCATGCACTAGATCCTAAGCAGAGTTGGCTCAGGCCAGCAGCTTCTGCAAGCTTAATATAGCATGGTGGTTACACACCTCTAAACATTGTTATGTAAATTTCATATGAATAGTAACATCAGATTTTGAATGACTAAGTGGCAGCCTTATAATTGTTGCCCCTAAATAAGAGCTCAGTGAGAAAAACAATTGAAAATTGAGAGCAACAGATGAACACATGGAAAAGGGAAACTGATGCTCAAGGGAGCTGTTCATGAAAGAGAGGAGCTGTTGTCCATGGATGATACACATGGAAGAGGGGGCTGCACATGATATGAGAAGGTCTACAGTACATGGATGATTCACATGGGAGAGGGGGCTGCACATGGAATGAGAAGGGCTACAGTACATGGATGATGCACATGGGAGAGGGGGCTGCACATGGAATGAGAAGGGCAACAGTACATGGATGATGCACATGGGAGAGGGGGCTGCACATGGAATGAGAAGGGCTACAGTACATGAGTGATACACATGGAAGAGGGGCTGCACATGGAATGGAAAGGGCTACAGAACATAGATGATACACATGGGAGAGGGGGCAGCACATGGAATGAGAAGGGCTACAGTACATGGGTGATATACATGGAAGAGGGGCTGCACATGGAATGGGAAGGGCTACAGAACATAGATGATACACCTGGGAGAGGGGGCTGAACATGGAATGGGAAGGGTTACAGTACATGGGTGATACACATGGAAGAGGAGCTGCACATGGAATGGAAGGGGCTACAGAACATAGATTATAGACATGGAAGAGGGGGCTGCACATGGAATGGGAGGGGGCTGCAGTACATGGATGATACACATGGAAGAGGGGCTGAACATGGAATGGGAAGGGTTACAGTACATGGATGATACACATGGAAGAGGGGCTGCACATGGAATGGGAGGGGCGCCGCTGCACAAAACAGTGGGGCTCTCAACACACTTGGCCTAGGGGCACAAAAAATATAAATCCGACCTTGGGTATATGAATGTAGACCTTCAGGGAAAATTTTGGAATACAAATCCATACAAATCAAGATTATCAAATAAAATGGTTAAAACATTCAAATAGGATTCATTCAAATAGGATCAAAAGTCAAGACATTCAAACTAGGATTGCTGCTAGAGAAGGTGGCTGCCTCACTTTCACACTTGTCTCCAGTTTTCTCCATAAAGATTTCACGCTAAGTATACTGTGTAGACTGCTACCAGGCCTCTCCTAACTTATGATCATGGACATTGACTCAGCAAGGTGTAGATAGAATAAATCAGCAGTGCCCGCGTGCCTGCACATCCTTTGATTTTACTTGTAGCTACAATAAAGATGGCCACTAACAATCCAATTTCTAGCGAAAAATCATTCGATCGATCAGATATTCTGATCGGAAGTGAAATATTGTAATACATCGTTCACTACACCATCAACAAACCAATCTTTGCTTCCTATCTATCACAACCAACAGGAAAATCCAAACTTTGGTTAAGGTGGCCACTAATGGACCAATTTCTAGCGAAAAATCGTTCGAGCAATCAGAAATTCTGATCGGATTGGTTGTAAATAATCTCCATTGGTGGACACAATCGGTTATGAACGAGTGAAAAAAATGTCGTCCGAATGAATTTTCGTCGAACCAAAATTTGGATTTACTTGTTGGTTGTGATAGATAGGAAGCAAAGATTGGTTCGTTGATGGTGTAGTGAACGATGTATTACAATATTTCTCTTGCGATCAGAATTTTTTATCGCTCGAACGATTTTTCACTAGAAATTGGACTGTTAGTGGCCAGCTTTAGACGAAAATTCATTCGGACGACATTTTTTTCACTTGCTCATAATCGATTGTGTCCACCAACAGAGATTTATTTACAACCAATCCGATCAGAATTTCTGATCGCTCAAACGATTTTTCGCTAGAAATTGGATTGTTAGTGGCCACCTTTAGACCTCGAAAGGTTTTGTAACAATGTATGGCTCAAAATGAAAAAAATAGTTTGAAGGAGTAAAAATGAGCTGTATAATATAGGAATAGGTAAAATATACACTGGAAGAAACACTAAATAAGGAAATAAATTAGGAAAGAAGTGCTAAATAAGATCTTCTAAACTGGTAAAGTAACATTCAGTTAGCAAGTTTTAGACCCCACTTAGGTAGTAAACCTGAGACAGAGGAAATGTTGAGATTTACTCCCCCCTTGTAGTCTTTCAGGTCCCTCGGTGTCCTCCAGTTCCCCTCCTTTGTTCTCCTGTAAAGTGCTCAACCCGGCTAGTTCCAGGCCTCTCACCTCCTCAATCGTGCTCACGTGCAGAGTATTGCACCTGCGCAGTTACAAGTGTATACAAATGGCTACGAAAGCGCAAAAGAGGAGGCCCGCAGCCAGGACAGTCCATGCACCTCTGTTTGCGACTCAGCCAGTCACTTCCTTTAATTGGGCAGACAGCAGCATAACGAATGGGACCCGGAGGACACCATAGGACCTGAAAGACTATGGGGACAGGAAGAAGCCCCAGGTAAGTAAAGCTCAACTTTGTTGGCATCTCAGGTACACTTCAACCACAGACCTGATTAAGAACTAAGTCTGAAACGCATTGGGCCAGAGCCAATTCACTTTTTCTCTTAGGTTTCCTCCTAGGACTTTTTTTTATCTTCTGTTTAAATAACTTTTCAGCACTCTGCAAATGAAAAAGTACCAACAAAGTAGGTATAAACATACTGCCAAAATTATTCCAAGTAGTTTCTCACTTGCTGGTGGTATAAATGCATTTTATTGATAAGATGTGAGAATTCACCTAGGAGAAAATGTGGGAGAAAAAGTGAATCAAATCAGGCCAATTATCTGTTAACTCGATGTTGCTTTACCAATTAAGATGACCTTATTTTGCACCAGTGCTGATGCAAGTTTTCTTCCTTCTGTGCACTGTCTGAGATCCGACTGATCGGCTCACACTACCAGAAAGCCTCTGATTATCTGCGTTCAAAGCTCATCCTTTGCATAGAGGATGAAATATAGTTAATTTCATAAATCACCAGAGAATAGAATAAATTGGATAAGTCTTCAGAATGGATAAATATAGACAGACACTGAGCTGTTTGATAGGGTGCCCACTGACACAAGACCAAAAAAGACAGCAAACAATGGAAGGAGATCTTTAAAGGAAACCCGGATTGAAAAAAAAAACTGCTGAAATAAACAATTATATCTATCCTTATTCCTGAAAATTTCTTTTTTTTTTAGAATCCCCCAGTTTTACTTTCTTTTTAAAAGCTTAAAAAGTAGGTTTAATGCTGTACTGTCTCAAATCAATGATATACAGTCTTGCACAGAGTCTCAGTGTCCTAGAGCTAAAATATATGAACTATTGTGCCTAAGAGCCCGTTC
Organism: Hyperolius riggenbachi; assembly: GCF_040937935.1. Classification (NCBI taxonomy): domain Eukaryota; kingdom Metazoa; phylum Chordata; class Amphibia; order Anura; family Hyperoliidae; genus Hyperolius; species Hyperolius riggenbachi. The sequence continues at coordinate 284,545,967 of NC_090649.1, forward strand.
AGACTGCACGCGTTTCCAGCCGCGTTTTGGAAACGCGTGCAGGAGGCCGACACGCACGACATCAGACAGTGCATAGAGTGCACTGTCTGATGTTCACACTGCATGCGTTCCGGACCTGTGCGGTCCGGGAACGCATGCTGCACGCAGATTTTGCAAAAACGCGCAGCCGTCCCATTCACTTTTCAGTGATGGGATCAGCCACGCAACGCATACAAACGCGGATGGCGTGCGCTCGCATGCGTTGCATTCCGCATGCGTGGCCGTTCGCGTTTGTAATGTGAATGGGCCCTTACTATCTATCCACTGCACTCATGAGCTGTGCTTTTCCAGGAAAGAGTTTATGGCTGCACTTCCTTAACAGTGAGTGTTACACTACAGTCAGTCTAGGTCCCATCTGGAGAGAAACTGTCACCAGCAGAAAAAGAAGAAAAGGAACACAGACTAGTTAGTAATATGCATATGTATGCTGTACATACACATGTCTGTCTCATCATGTCACATGTCACCTTGGGTACACTTTATGGACTTGTAGTGAGACAATGAAAGGTAGCTGCTAACAGAAGTGCCTGGAGGAATTTGTGAAGGCAAAACCCATGGTGGATTGTAGTGCCGAAGGACTAAGAGTAAATAAACAATTATCCCTGCCATATTTATTTGTTCATTGTCTTTTGAAGAAAAACTAAAGCAATGACTGATAAGCAAAAATACAATCTTCATTTAATTTTACATGAAATTTTCCACATGCTTGGCTGGAGTTCTTGTGCTGCAATCAGGGTAAAATATTGCTATAATGTACAGGGAAATAGAAACAACTCCTTTCACACTAATGCCGCTCAGAGGAATGCAAAAGACAGCATATACATCTTTGATTGTAACATGTTATGATGCTGTATGCATGAGTCTATCCTATAGTGATGCTTTCTCAAGATCATTTATTTTACTGTTAGAAGGAGCCGTTTTGGTCCCTTAGCTATAAGTATGGATGCTATAAATCAGAGCTTCAGGAGTCATTTTTATGGCAGCCAGAAATCGGTAAGGTGAAGCAAGCATCTCTCCTCTTTCAGGAAATGTGGATATAAATTCTACCTCCAGTAATGCTGCAGTGAGAAAAATCTCTCACTGTCACCTCAGTAATACAGAGGAATTAGCAGCATACAGTAAAAAAACGAAGAAAAAAAGAAAACCCCCTAACACTAAGCCGTTTGAAGTTTCTGCTGCTCTGTCACAGTTTGACAGATATTTACCGCAGAAGTGTTCTGTCCTCACTTAACTAAAACTGTTCCCAGGAACCTTTCCCTCATTTATAATTCATTGTAAAGCTAACTTCAGTACTTTGTGTCCCACATGAATATCTATGTATAGAGGCGACCTGATATATCTTTGTAGTTGTTCTTGTTCGCTTCATCTTTAGCCTTTATTGTTCAAAATGAAAAAGGAAGTAACAGTTTCTGAGACTTCAGCATATTTGCTTCTGACACTAGGCAATAGATTTCTTATGCTGTAAACAGGAGGTCACCTAGAAATTGCAATAATCTGGATTCTGGCATCTTTCCCTTATGTGTTTACACAGCCTGAACAAGAACATAATAAAGCTTGGTGTACAATCTTGAAGTACAATTTACATGTAGTTTTTTTATTACAATTGTGGCCAAAAATATTGTCACCCTTGCCTTTATATAAAAAAACATGACCACTTCTTTCAGAAAATTGATGCAATTACAAACACACTGGTATTAAGTGTGTGTGTGTGTGTGTGTGTGTGTGTGTGTGTGTGTGTGTGTGTGTGTGTGTGTGTGTGTGTGTGTGTGTGTGTGTGTGTGTGCGTGCGTGCGTGCGTGTGTGTGTAGCCATCTGAGTGATAGAACGCTGGGCTGCAGGTCATTTTCCATTGGCGTACGTAGTACGTATTATCGCATGACAGTGGTCCATTACAACAAGGAAGCAAGCTTTTTACTATTAAAAGTACATGTTTGTTTGCTAAGGACAGGTTGTATCCCAAGCTAAGTACGCACATGTGATAATTGTTGCCCGCCGGGGTTCAGGAAACATTCCTTTGGGTGACAATTTTGGGAACAATGTTGTACAGACACATATCTAGCCTTGAGGCCACTGATGTGTTCTGCTGTTATGAAGGGGGATGGAGGGACAGCAACAGGTGCACAATGGAGCTGCTTCCACCGGTCGTGGAGGGCCAAGGTTTGAAAATAACATTGTGATCGGTCCTGCCTAATCGATCGGGGGCCGCTGTACACACAGAATGATCGTCGGTTGAAACAGTCGTTATCACCCATTTTGGCCGATGGTTATCGTATGTGTGTACGTACCTTTATTTATATTGGCTTCCTCATATGTGAAGAGATATACTGTGAAGAGATATTTCAAAGTGTAGTTCTACTTTAAATAATGTATGGATAAATAGATTTAGATAACTGCAATGAAGCACATTTAGCAGAACATGGTTAGAATCATAACTGGGCAAGGAATATAACTGTCAAATGTATTTAGAAGAAAATATATCAATTTCACATTTTCACATTTAGCAACCTCAGTTAATTAACATAAATGAAAATGCTCATGACTAAAATGTTCTTTGAAATAAATCCCAGTCTGTACTCCACAAAACAGCAAGACTTTTTCTTGTAAAATGATTAGAAGCTGTATCTGAATATTGCAAACTGGCACATTTGCTTTGGTTGCAAAGATATGAAATAACCCCCATTTGTGTCAAACTGTTGGTGAAAGAGGACAGTAAAGAGGAGGAAGAGCAACCCAATGTAACAGCCTTCATCACACTGTCCTGCAATTCTGTTATAGCTCGCCTCCCAGTGATGGGCATATGATAAGCCTTGTCAACCTTTGGTATCTTTAAACACTCCCTTAAAACTCACTTTTTCTGGAAAGCATATGCTTTAGCTTTACCTTAGGCTATTCCCCCTTTGACCTCCTACTACAGGGGTCTCAAACTCAATTTACCTGGGGGCCGCAGGAGGCAAAGTCAGGATGAGGCTGGGCCGCATAAGGGATTTCACAATCGCGGCGCATCGCCGCCTCTGCCCGCCCCTCTCACTCTTCCTTCACAGAGAGGGGCGGGGAGAGGCAGCGATCCGTGCGGCGATTGACATCAGGAGGGGCAGAGCTGAAGCTGAAAGCTCTGCCCCTTCCAGGAAATGCCGGCGGATTGCCCCCCGGGCGATTTGGGGGCTCTGCAGCCGTCGTTTAGCGGCGGATATGCGGTGGATTACCTGGGAGCACTGAAGCAAACTATAATGAAGCTTTTGCCAGCGAAGGCCACAAAATATTGTATCGAGGGCCGCAAATAGCCCGCGGGCCGCGAGTTTGAGACCCCTGTCCTACTAGATATCCTAAAAACACACTGCATCAAGGTATAGATATAGTATACTACCCCACCTCTTGTTCCCTCCTTATACATTTACATTGTAACCTCACAAGGGCAGGGCTCTCTCACCCTTTTGTGCCATGAAATTTGTTACATATTTTATTCATCATGTTACCCTTGTCACTGTAATGACTAATTCTGTATTTTGTATCAATTCTGTATTTTGTATATTAATATATACCATTGTCTGTATTAATATGTATCCCATGTTTGTTTCTTACTTTGTACAGCGCCACTGAATATGTTGGCACTTTATACATAAAAAATAATAATAATAGTCATAGATAGGGGCATTATGGCAAAAAATTGTAAAATGTAATATATGTGCAAACATAGACACATAAAAAGTACATTTTTTCCAGAGTAAAATGAGCCATAAATTATTTTTCTCTTATGTTGCTGTCACTTACAGTAGGTAGTAGAAACCTGACAGAAATGACAGGTTTTGGATTAGTCCATCTCTTCATAGGGGATTCTCAGCAAGGCTTTTATTCTTTATAAACATATTCCCTAAAAAGGATTTAAAGAGAAACTCCGACCAAGAATTGAACTTTATCCCAATCAGTAGCTGATACCCACTGTTACATGAAAAATATAATGATTTTCACAAACAGACCATCAGGGGGCGCTGTATGACTGATTTTGTGCTGAAACCCCTCCCACAAGAGGCTCTGGTACAGTACGGTACTCTGGGCAAACTGCCACAATGTAACAATGACACACACAGGAAATGGCTGTTTATAGCTGTCTGTTAAAGCCAGAACAGCTACATAATCTGCCCACAGTAACAATGTCACCATGTAATACATGTCAGAATGTGAATCTGGGAGAGGAAAGATTTTACAATGAGCAAACTCTGACTAAATCATGTATACATAATTATTGTAAAAATTAAGCACCTTTTTATATTAAATTATTTTCACTGGAGTTCCTCTTTAAACAGTGTTGCTGGCCAACTTCCCTGCTTGCTACACAGTTTTTTGGCAGTTGGACAGAGCAACTGCCATTCACTAAGTGCTTTTGAAAATAAATAAATCCCTGAGAATCCCCCCATGAAGAGATGGACTAGTCCAAAACCTGTCTCATCTGTCAGATTTCTATTACCTACTGTAAGTGACAGCAACATAGGAGAAAAGTAATTTATGGCTCATTTTACTTTGGAAAAAATTTACTTCTTATTTGCCACTGACTAACCCATACTTTCATCCTTTTTGACCTGTGACTCTAGTAATGTTCTTAACCATTCTTAATCCTAATCTTAAAGTGAAACTGTCAGGCATAAAATCAAACATCAATTCTGTATTTTTATCTGGTAAACAAGTAATACAGATCCTAACCAGGCAATCCAAAAGTTAAAATCTCTATTACTTTTCTTGTTTATAAATGATCATTCCTCAGTTTACCTGACACATATTTGGTACGTTGCCGCACAAAGGAAGTTGCAGGGCATGCTGGGTTGTCTTTTTGTGCTTCTTTATTTCCCCTCAGACTTAACTAATGTACAGAAGCAAAAAAGGACAACCCAGCATGCCCTGCAACTTCCTTTGTGCGGCAACATACCAAATAAGAGTCAGGTAAACTGGGGAATGATCATTTATAAACAAAAAAAGTAATAGAGATTTTAACTTTTGGATTGGCTGGTTAGCATCCGTGTTACTTGTTTACCAGATAAAAATAAAGAATTGATTTTTTATTTTATGCCCGACAGTTACACTTTAAATAAGAAACACAGAGAGCCCAATATAGTGTAGTATGTATTGCAAACCGTGGATAAATGTAAGTGTGAGATGAATATACTCACAAACATGGGTTACCTCTTAGGCAACCGCTGTAGATGCAGGTGAGGAGATTAGACCTGTCCTTACTCAGGATTAAGATGTCGCTCTCTGTAGATCAGAAAAGTAGGGGTAGGTCACCCCTCTACCAGGGGTGGACACAGTATTATCGTAAGAGAACAGAGGCACCAGCAGGATAAAATATAATAATATTTTTTAAAATTTGCTGGGAGGCAATGGTGGACTTACCTCCGGAAAGCAGACTCAAAATACTGTCTGAATTAAACAAATACATTTATTATTGGTACCCCAAAAGATGCAACGCGTTTCGCAGGCACAGCCCGCTTCATCAAGCAATAAGATAGGGGACAAACAGTAGCTCGACAGTAGCACGAATAGCGCCTCTGTCACAGGCTGTGCCTGCGAAACGCGTTGCATCTTTTGGGGTACCAATAATAAATGTATTTGTTTAATTCAGACAGTATTTTGAGTCTGCTTTCCGGAGGTAAGTCCACCACTGCCTCCCAGCAAATTTTAAATTTTTTATTACCTTTTATCCTGCTGGCGCCTCTGTTCTCTTACGATATTAACCCTAATCTTAACGCTAAGGCTGTGTTTTCACTGTGTTGGCATGCATCTGCGATACGCAATTTATTCATGTGAATACGCAATGACGGCACTTGTAATGCTAGAATGCATCCAGATAGAGGGGTTCACATGAGTGATGTGATTTTTGGTGCTGACTTGACTGTTTTTTGTTTGCCTGCATGTGAATTTGGAGGCAACCTATTGAATTCAATATGATACATTTCCCAATTTAATTTTGAGTGTGGGGAAACAGATGGGAATTGCAGCAGTGAAACTTAGCCTAACAATAACTTATACCTGTTTGTTAACTAACACCAACCTTAACCCAAGAATGCATTTAAAACCCCAACACTATCTTTACCCTTAAACTAACCCTAACTAGTTTGCAGGGCACCAAAAATTACACATCTGGACCAGAAGTCTCATACTGCTGTTAGTATGCTGTATGTTGGACTATCCTGCACCAATGGTTGAGTTCGCTTCTTGGCCTTTTGGCTAAGATCAAGTGTAGTATCTGTTCTTATCAGTTTCAGGGAGGCATGTTACTGGGAACCCTGGCCTGATCTACCCTGGAGAAGGACACCTTGAACGAGTGACTGAGGGGGGAGGGGAACCTCAGGTCCTCCAGTAAAGGTGTCCGTCCTGGTTCATAATTCCCCAGAGGCGTACTGCCCCTGGAAGTGGCGCTCCAGGAGTACCTGAAAAACCTGGGGCCTGGAAAACCCCATGGCGGAGTAAGGTGCTTAGGTCTGTACGGCCCATATGCATTGCCGACTAACGTAGCTCCCCGGCCTTTTGGCTAGGGAGAGTGCGGAATTTTTATAATGCCGGCCGCTGGCACTGGGGACTTGTCCCCTGGGGATTTCGATCCCCGCCCCGGCTCCCTCTTGGGGGAGCTACACAGACCATGTGGGCGTCCACATGGCCCAGGCCCTTTGGGTAACCATTGGGCAGTTTGGGGACCTCCTATCCTTCGGGTGTTGGAGGACCCAAAAGCCCCCTGCGCCGAAGGCAAAGGGGGAGGTTCCCTTCGGGGAACACCGGAAGGGGCCCTGCTTTTGTGGGGCCCGGGGCTGCTCATGCACATTTTTGTGGGGTGTTTATGCACTTCCACTTTTTCCGTGCATGGGCATAACGCCTTGTTTACTCCGGGCTATAAGAAAGCTATAAACATTAAAAAAAAAATGGTTGTGTTAGCCAACATGACTGGCTTACAGGGTACATAACATTAATGTAGCTCCCCGGCCTTTTGGCTAGGGAGAGTGCGGAATTTTTATAATGCCGGCCGCTGGCACTGGGGACTTGTCCCCTGGGGATTTCGATCCCCGCCCCGGCTCCCTCTTGGGGGAGCTACACAGACCATGTGGGCGTCCACATGGCCCAGGCCCTTTGGGTAACCATTGGGCAGTTTGGGGACCTCCTATCCTTCGGGTGTTGGGTGTGGGGTGTTTATGCACTTCCACTTTTTCCGTGCATGGGCATAACGCCTTGCTTACTCCGGGCTATAAGAAAGCTATAAACATTTAAAAAAATGGTTGTGTTAGCCAACATGACTGGCTTACAGGGTACATAACCTGTACACCTCATCCTGTGGAGTTGCCAATGTGGTGCAGGGACACCACAGAACACTCTCTTCTGCCATTCGCTAGCTCCCAATCACATGACCCGCATGGGGTTCAGGGACTAAGGGGCCTATGCTATCATGTTTGCAGGGGGCCCTATTAAGTCTAGTTACACCCCTGCAAACATTTTAAGCTTTCTACAAGTATGAAAACGATAACATTAGTAATATTTTTTCTCTTACTTAAAACTTTGCTTATCTTATAATTTACCATTCTCATCTGACCTAACAATTGAAATATTTGAATTGACATTGGTTATGTAGGGCAATTTGCGGTTGTGAAAGAGACTCACCCTATTATGAGGACAATGCTCATCTTTCATGCAGGTGCCAAGAGCTGCTAACTGTATCTGAATGAATTATACACTAAAGTGCAACCTGCTTGCATTCTACAAAGTGACCTGCCAGAAGAAGGAGTTTTGATTTATTCATGTGGATATGATTTATAAATGCACTGCAAATTATGTATGAAGTATCATGATGTTAACCATCATTTTGTTTTGTATTCTCCCAGGGAAATGCTGCTGTCTATTGCGCTGGGACAAGTGCTAGCTCTGCTTATATGTGGAATAAGACTTACAAGTAAATACCTATCTGAAGATTTCCACGCCAACACGCCACTCTTTCAGAGTTTTCTTAACTACATCCTCCTATTCTTGGTTTATACAACCACTCTGGCTGTAAGACAAGGTAAGGATTATAAGTTATAAAAGCTTTATTGTTGTCAGTGTTGAGTGCTTCCTGCAGCTTTGAAAAGCCGGTAATTTTCGTATGATTGTCTGCGCTGTCTTTTATGACGTACGATATGAAAGTGCATCACAATGAAGTCCTTCACAGGAATAGACTACATTTCCATAGTCTGTCTTTTGATTCATTTTTTTGTTATCATATTTGGGGTATGTACTTATATTTGTGTCCTATCTTCCCATTAATCCCAAGTGAACACACTCTTAATATTAACTTGTTAAATCTATTTTAAAGCAGGAGCATAAACAGTACTAGTAATAGGGGGAACAAAAGTACAAAAACATTACAAAAGGTACATCACAAAGTTACAGCAAGGATCTTCATGTGCAAATGCTCAAATAAAAGGACTATTTAAAAAAAAAAAAAGTTGGGGAGAAAAATGGAAAAAAAAGAAAAGAGACCAACACACACAGGTGATCATAGGCAATGTCGAAACAGCAGGAAGGAAAAAGAAAAAGAAAGAGCAAGTAAGATAAAGGACAGAACAAAAACAGTATAAACAAGGAAGGGTGCTCAAAAAAAAGCATATTAAGTTTAACCAATCACAAAATATCACTTTTTTCAGTTTTTGATTTTTAAAAAACAAAATCACTAGTAACTAACAAAAATATGAACGATACTGACAGACTCTTTTTTGGATTTTATGGATCAAAATTGTTAACTGGCAGCATTAATAAATATCACCAGCGACATTTACTCCTGCGTTTTCAAAATCAAAAACTAACTTTATTACTTACTCAACCAAATATTTTTACCATTTATGGTTATAAAAAATAATAATGCTGTTAAATGAAACTATCACATGTACTGTATATTATGGGGTATTCACTTAAAGAGTAACTGTTAGCCCCCAAATTGAAATTTAAAACACTATTGCAATGTTTTATTTATTATATAAGTGAGCCAAAAAGCCAATGTACAAGTTAAAAATCAATCTAATTTTGTTACTATCTAACCTTTTCCCCCAGCTCCGGACGCAAGCCGCATATCAGATACTGTAGCATGCAGAGCATGCATATGTCTGGCCGACCCCCCTCTCCCCCCCAGGACCAGGTGCCAATATATTCTCCCCACCGCAGCTGACCGCTCTGACACGGAGAGAGCGGCAGCACTTCCAGAGCAGCACCGCAGAGCAGCCAGCGCCGTGCATCTCTCTCACATGTGATTCTCTCACATGTGACTCGGCGGCGGCTGCTCTGCGGTGCTGCTCTGGAAGTGCTGCCGGTATCTCTCCGTGTCAGAGCGGTCAGCTGCGGTGGGGAGAATATATTGGCACCTGGTCCTGGGGGGGAGAGGGGGGTCGGCCAGACATAGGCATGCTCTGCATGCTACAGTATCTGATATGCGGCTTGCGTCCGGAGCTGGGGGAAAAGGTTAGATAGTAACAAAATTAGATTGATTTTTAACTTGTACATTGGCTTTTTGGCTCACTTATATAATAAATAAAACATTGCAATAGTGGTTTAAATTTCAATTTGGGGGCTAACAGTTACTCTTTAACTGTCCAAATCATCTCCATATTAATATACAGTGTACCGTTAGTAATCTTCCCACAACGTATTTATTTGTAAGTGGGGGCTAACGGCGTTTTTGGGCATGTTTGATAGTGAGCTCGGAACAGTTGGGTGTATCAGAACTGTGTCTTTCTTGGTCTTTATAGATGCATCAACAATCATATACCGGTACCAAATTAATAATGGATAACCTTACTGGATGGCTGGATGGATGAGTAGTTAGATGGGTGGGTAGGATGGATGGATAGCACTTCTGGATGATGGCGTAGGAAGACCATCTATATGTATTACTGGCATTTAAATGTATTGTTTTATTGTTATTGTTCACAGAGCTATGTATAGGTGAATGTATGTTACACTAGCTATCACTGTATCTATATAACTTGAGAAAGGCGACCCTGCCTGGCCCTGAAACAATTCTCATTGTGACTGAGGCAGGGGAGGACTGGCCCAGGGGGACGGGGGGCAATTGCCCCCCGGGCCGCCCGAATCTTGAGTAATTAGGGCCGGCAGACATACCACAGGTGACAGGTTCACAGTGGGGATCGCAACCTCGCGCGATATTTCCCGGCAAGTTGAAGTATCCAATCAGAGAAGGGGCTGAGGCGGCCGGCCGTGGTGTGCCCTTGTGCGTGGCTGCGTCTGCGGTGGATGTGAGCGGCACAAGGACACAAATAGCTTAGGTCCTCTCCGGCCCGGTGGGTTGACCCTGCTTGACTCCGCCCCCCGCCTGGAGCCATTGCCGCCAGCGCAACGTGCTGCTGTGCCTGCGGTGTCATCGGAGTGAGCTGTCTCACTCTTCAGCTTTCTGTGCTGAGGGGGCTGGGGGCCTGGAGCTGTGGCTACGAGTGGCTGGCTGGAGGAGTCTGACACAGTCCTCCCCTGTGCTGCTGTGCCTGAGGTGTCGTCGGAGTGAGCTGTCTCACTCTTCAGCTTTCTGTGCTGGGGTGGCTGGGGGCCTGGAGCTGCGGCTACGAGTGGCTGGCTGTCCTGGCTGGAGGAGTCGGACACTCTGGGGGCTGGGAGTCGGAGATGCCACCAATAGCTGCTTGCTGCTGTGGAGGAGGAGGAGGTGTAGGACTGAGGAGACAGGAGGATAGAGGAGGTCGGGTCCAGGTCGCCAAAGGAGGTGGTTTTTATAAATTTTGTTTCTGTACTTCTTCTCCCTTCTTGTCACTGAGTTACTCACACTTTGCTGCCTGCCTGCTACTGCTGTCAAATTCAATTCTCTGCCCAGGCCAGTGCCCTCTGAGGTTTTTTTTGTGTGATAATCATCCCCATTGTGACCCTGGCCTGAGGGGGAACGTTTTTTCTTCTTGTGGTAAGGTGTGATTGGTGGCAGGGGAGGGGGGAGGCAGGCAGTCAGGCACTGTCAAACAGGTAGTTGGAGGGGGGGGGGGGGGGGGGGGTAGGTGTCAGACAAGTAGTTTGTATGGTGGGTGGGCAGGAGTGGGGTTAGGCATCACCAGGTAGGTAGGTTTGTGTGTGTGTGTGTGTGGGGGGGGGGGGGGGGGGTTGTTTAAAGGAGTTATCAGGCATTTTTAATGAAATAAGTGCTACTTACCCGGGGCTTCCTCCAGCCCCACGCTCCCAGCATGTCCCTCGCCGCAGCTCTGCAGTCAGCCATTCGCTGCCGCTGCCTCCCAGTCCCCGGCGATGGCACCAGTCCGACCTGGATGTCGGCCTGCACTGCGCCTGTGCGAGCAGCACTGTCAATCACCGCCACGTGGACCGGAGTGTACTGCGCAGGCGCAGTAGTTCTGCATCTGCACAGTACGCTCTGGTCCATGTGGCGGTGATTTACAGCGCCGCTCGCTCAGGCGCAGTCGGCCTGTTGTCATCGCCGGGGGCTGGGAGGCAGTGGCAGCAAACAGCTGACTGCAGAGCTGCGGCAAGGGACATGCTGGGAGCTTGGTGCTGGACGAGCCCTGGGTAATTAGCACTTATTTTCATAAAAAAAAAAAAAAAGCCTGATAACGCCTTTAAGGTTAGGCATCAGACACAGACAGGTAGATTGTGCAGAGAAATGGGGTTAGGCATCAGGTACATAGTGTGTGTGTGTGTGTGTGTGTGTGTGTGTGTGTGTGTGTGTGTGTGTGTGTGTGTGTGTGTGTGTGTGTGTGTGTGTGTAGCTGGGGCTGTTAGTCATCACAATTTGAAGATTTGCACACAAGAAAGATATGGCTTCGGGCTGGGGATGCCGTGAAACGGGCCTCTAGTTTGTGTTGTCCCCCCAGGCCAAAAGGTCCCAGTCCTCCCCTGGACTGAGGAATAAATACTAAGCCTTCTCTTGCCTCGCTTTGGTGTGCTGACTGTAACGGTATTCGATCTATGCAGCGACATTCTCTGACAGTTGTAATATAAATAATATAAAACATATGTGAAAGTACATGCTGTGTCGAATGAAAATTAACTATATGCCTATGGATTCTCTCCAGTTTCAAATGATTCCTAGTAAATACGTCAACAGAATGCCTAGCATGCCTTACACAGCACTATTACTAAAGAGGATGATGCTGCTAGACTAAGAAAAAGCTTACTATGCTATGTATTATCTCAATAAGTTCTAAAATCATATATAGTAATATGTTATGGGTAAGTGATTTACTATAAATACCAGTAACACAGGGGCGTTGTTATCCCCAAAGATCAGTGGCACGTGCCCCGGATCTATTCTGGGGTGCCCCGGATGTCCCCGAGGCAGCAGGTGGCAGTACTCACCTCCAGCCACTCGGTCTCCAAATTCTGCAGACATCTTATCTTCTGGGCTTTTCCCCCTAGTATCTGAGAATGAATCAGACGCTAGAGCTCCTAGCGTCTGATTTTTGGATGCTGGTGTAGAACATACCAGCAGCTACAGAGGATGTCTCCAAACTTGGAGAGCAGATGAAGATGAGTAGTTCCTCCCACTGTGCTACTCTGCTGGGGGACGGGGGGAGGAACAGTGAGGACACAATGATGCATGCTCCCTGTCAGGAACGAGCCCCATGGCAAGCCTGCAGAGACATTTCCCGACTGGGGTTTGATCAGATTGCGAAGGAAAGCAGCCTTATTCAAGCTAACAAAAGGCTGTCACCCCTCAACAACACTTCACTCTGCCACCACTAGCTGCTGCTAGGCACTTCAACAACTCCCACTCTGCTGTCGAGTGGCCTGCACTCAGTCCAGCGTTTTCGTATTTGGGTCAGCTTTGCGCTTTAGGCCAGAATATGACACCGCCACACACCCAATGCAATCACACACTAACAAGGCACAATCCCAGCATTACAATCAGGCACTGAACCTGTAACACAAATTACACTGCAGTCTCGCTCTAGGAAGGCGAGCTTTGCTAGTACATCAGAAGTCAGGCTTATTAAATGATGATTTAATATTCCAAAAGGTAGAACAGTGCAAAAAGAAATATATACAAAATATTTACAAAAACAAAGTAAAAACTACAAAGGCACACAACAAGACAGTTTGCAAAAATAAAGACGGGAATCAAACGTTACCAGCATGAAGGTCTAAACTTGGTTTTGCGGGAGAACGCAGCTGGTCAGACACCAGGGTAGTCCTAGCTTCTTGCTACCTCTGGGGAACTAAAAGTTCTGAGTCTCCCAAGCTGATTCTTTATAGCAAGCAGCATATCCCTGGGGTACAAGTCCAGATATAATTTAATTTCCTCAGATGGTTTGCACAGATCTCTTGTAATATCCTTGCTGGCTGTGATATGCAAATTTCAAAGGTTTCCTGTGCCACTTAGACTCTAGACAGTCCAATTGTATATTTGAACAACAGGTGCCTGTTTACATGTATACAGAGTTCAAAGCAATGCAGGCACCTTGAAAAGGACATCAGGAGATTCAGGACAAATGGTTGGGTCGTTATCTAATTAACTGTTTCCTTGCTGGAGGCTAGGTAGACATTTCCTAATTCAATGTCCAGGTGTCTTTGGGCTATTCAACTTAACTGGTCTATTCAACTTAGCTGGTCTGTTCAAATGAGATTTACAACCCTTTTTGAGAGGTGAAAATGTACAATTTCCAGGTGATCATTCTTTCAAAGTCAGCAGCCAAGATAAAAAGAGGAACACCAAGAGCCCCAATAGTGTAGTATGTATTGACAAAGGGGATAATGACAAAGAGTAATAGTTATTATATTCACAAACATGGGTCACCAATAGGAAACCACTGTAAAGGCAGGTGGGGAGATTATCCTGACCCCACTCAGGAATAAGAAGTCGCTCTCTGTAGATAGTAGAAAAGGGTCACAACCCTCCACCCAGGGTGAATACAATATTATATAGGAGAGAACATAGGTGCCAAAAGGATAAAAGGGGTTTTAAAGGAGCTTAAAAGCCAAACATTTTTGGTAATTAGAGGAGGTAGTGGTGGACTTACCTCCTCCAAGCAGACACAACACGACTGTACATTCAGTCTATTTATTAACGAACTCCAGTTAAAACAAAGCAACGCGTTTCACGGGTCAGCGCCCGCTTCCTCAGGCAATAGAAAAAGGAGTTACAGCTGCAAATGACAGAGATCAGAGGGTATATTGTTTCTACTATGATACATCCTACATTTAAAGCTTCAATCAATGAGTGACAAACATGTGCAACATAATATGGTACATTGGCAGTAAAGGTACGGTATTTTGTATTATAGAATTGTTATGTTGGTGGGTTGTGTTGGTGGGGGGGGGGGGGGGGGGAAGGATTAGATAAAGAGAAAGAGAGGGGAGGAGAACCACACGGGTGGGGGATGGGGTAAACCTGGGGGACGGGGGAGGGGGGGAGGGGAGGGGGAGAGGCCAAGGAAAGGGAGTGTATCAGGAGGAGGGAGGTGGGGGGGGGGAAAGGAGGGGGTTTATCTATTGTGGCCATGGGACGTGCAAGTTACAGAGCAAAAGAGGTGACTGTAGATCAAAGGTAGTAAAAGGAGTGTGAATGGCAGCAAAACAAACGTAACAGTAGCAGCAAAACATACCCCAGTACGGATGGCAGCAGTAAAAGACAAGATGTAAGTGGGTGAACCCACCAGCACTTACCATCTAGCAAACCAAACAACACTCGGCGCCTCTGTAATGGCGGAGAGTGTCTGGGCATGCTAAGTAGTGTGCAGGATGTGACATCAACTGGGGAGAGGAAGTGCATCATCAGTGGGCAGAGCCTACAAGGACTTACTCTTTTAAAGAGGAGTCAGGCCGCCATCTTGAAAGAGGCATGCCTGGTCCTCCGTACTGATGGGCCGCCATCAGTACTGAGGACTCCCTCCTCCTGATACACACCCTTTCCTTGGCCTCTCCACCCCCAGGTTTCCCTGATCTCCCACCCCTGTGTGGTTCTCCTCCCCTCCCCTCCCTTTTTCTTTATCAAATCCTTCCCCCCCCCCCCCACCAACACAACCCACCAACATAACAATTCTATAATACAAAATACCGTACCTTTACTGCCAATGTACCATATTATGTTGCACATGTTTGTCACTAGAGTTGGGCTGAACGGTTCGCCTGCGAACGGTTCCATGCGAACTTCCGTGGTTCGCGTTCGCGTCCCGCAGGCGAACGTTTGCGGAAGTTCGGTTCGCCCCATAATGCACCATGGAGGGTCAACTTTGACCCTCTACATCACAGTCAGCAGGCCCAGTGTAGCCAATTAGGCTACACTTGCCCCTGGAGCCCCACCCCCCTTATATAAGGCAGGCAGTGGCGGCCATTACGGTCACTCGTGTGCCTGCATTAGTGAGAGTAGGGCGAGCTGCTGCAGACTGTCTCTCATAGGGAAAGATTAGTTAGGCTTAGCTTGTTCCTGGCTGAATACCTGTTCTGTGAACCCACCACTGCATACCTGTACTGTGAACCCACCACTGCATACCTGTTCAGTGAACCTGCCACTGCATACCTGTTCAGTGAACCTGCTACTGCATACCTGTTCTGTGAACCCACCACTGCATACCTGTTCTGTAAACCCACCACTGCATACCTGTTCAGTGAACCTGCCACTGCATACCTGTTCAGTGAACCCACCACTGCATACCTGTTCAGTGAACCTGCCACTGCATACCTGTTCAGTGAACCCACCACTGCATACCTGTTCTGTGAACCCGCCACTGCATACCTGTTCAGTGAACCCACCACTGCATACCTGTTCTGTGAACCCACCACTGCATACCTGTTCTGTGAACCCACCACTGCATACCTGTTCTGTGAACCCACCACTGCATACCTGTTCAGTGAACCCGCCACTGCATACCTGTTCAGTGAACCCACCACTGCATACCTGTTCAGTGAACCTGCCACTGCATACCTGTTCAGTGAACCCACTACTGCATACCTGTTCTGTGAACCCGCCACTGCATACCTGTTCAGTGAACCCACCACTGTATACCTGTTCTGTGAACCCACCACTGCATACCTGTTCTGTGAACCCACCACTGCATACCTGTTCAGTGAACCTGCCACTGCATACCTGTTCAGTGAACCCACCACTGCATACCTGTTCAGTGAACCTGCCACTGCATACCTGTTCAGTGAACCCACCACTGCATACCTGTTCTGTGAACCCGCCACTGCATACCTGTTCAGTGAACCCACCACTGCATACCTGTTCTGTGAACCCACCACTGCATACCTGTTCTGTGAACCCACCACTGCATACCTGTTCAGTGAACCCGCCACTGCATACCTGTTCTGTGAACCCACCACTGCATACCTGTTCTGTGAACCCACCACTGCATACCTGTTCTGTGAACCCACCACTGCATACCTGTTCTGTGAACCCACCACTGCATACCTGTACTGTGAACTCACCACTGCATACCTGTTCAGTGAACCCACCACTGCATACCTGTTCAGTGAACCCACCACTGCATACCTGTTCAGTGAACCCACCACTGCATACCTGTTCAGTGAACCCACCACTGCATACCTGTTCAGTGAACCCGCCACTGTATACCTGTTCTGTTCAGTGAACCCGCCACTGCATACCTGTTCTCGCCATGGTGCGCACCAGTCCAGCACGGCCGTCACTACACAAACAGCTGTTTGCGGTGCGTTACACGGTGAGTTTGGTGTGTCAGTGTGAAGCAGTACCTTAATTACACTACTTGATTGATGTATACACATGCAAGATGTTTTAAAGCACTTTAGGCCTGTCATTTAGCATTCAATGTGATTTCTGCCCTTAAAACGCTGCTTTGCGTCAAATCCAGATTTTTCCCAGGGACTTTTGGCATGTATACCACTCCTCCACCTGGGGGTCCAGGTGTTAGACCCCTTGAAACATATTTTCCATCACTTTTGTGGCCTGCATATTTTTTTTTTTTTCAAAGTTCGCATCCCCATTGAAGTCTATGGCGGTTCGCGAACTTTTACGCGAACCGAAACTTCCGCGGAAGTTCGCGAACCCGGTTCGCGAACCTAAAATCAGAGGTTCGGCCCAACTCTATTTGTCACTCATTGATTGAAGCTTTAAATGTAGGATGTATCATAGTAGAAACAATATACCCTCTGATCTCTGTCATTTGCAGCTGTAACTCCTTTTTCTATTGCCTGAGGAAGCGGGCGTTGACCCGTGAAACGCGTTGCTTTGTTTTATCTGGAGTTTGTTAATAAGTAGACTGAATGCACAGTCGTGTTGTGTCTGCTTGGAGAAGGTAAGTCCACCACTGCCTCCCAAAAATGTGGGCTTTTAAGCTCCTTTAAAACCCCTTTTATCCTTTTGGCGCCTCTGTTCTCTCCTATATAATAAAGTCAGCAGCCAGGCTGTCTCTAACAGACCTACACATATGGCATAGTGCACAGCAGACATAAAATGAAAAAATATGGCTTCCACGGGATACGCATTCAAAATTGGCTGCTGTATTATCACACTCCCTATTGAGGCTCCAGGCACCACAGCTTCCAGCATGCCACCACAACACCCATAATGCCCCATAGAGATACCACAGTGCCCAACATGGCAACACATAGCACCTAGAATGCCCCATATGTTTTAGTGACACTGCCTTTTTATGTGATATGCTGCATTTTATTTCTCTCTGTATTAATGGAGAGAAGGGCTTCATCCAACATTTTGCTGGGAGGCATACTTAGACCGTTGTTAAAGCGGAATATAACCCTGCATTTCAACTTTGCTCTAAAACATTATTTACAGCATATTATATGCAAAAAGCATTTTTTTTTTACTAGACCAGCATTGGAAGGGTTAAACACAGAGGTTTTAAGTTCTGTGCAGACGTTCAGATAGTTACATTCTATTTAGTTAGCTGTATCTATTGATAAACAGTTACACACTCTTTGGCTGTCCTCCAAGCTCCTTCTCAGTGAGAGAGATGAGTCACAATAAACACTTAAAAGATACATATTTGTAAACAAAAAGTATCTAACTGAAGTTCGGATGCGTCTGCAGAAATCTCTAGGGACTTTAAAGCCCTGTGTAACCCTTCCAATGCTGGTCTAGTAAAAAAAAAATGCTGGTTGCATATAATATACTGTAAATAATGTTTTAGAGCAAAGTTGAAATGCAGGGTTATATTCCGCTTTAAGTTCATGTAAATTTGGCCCCACCCATGACCACACCCTCCATCTGCTGTATGGCCACACCTATCGGCTAAAGTGCCTAAAAGTGCCCTGGATCTCTTAGGATCTTAGCAACATCAGTTTCACCAGTCCACCTGAATGACAACACAAATGAAAATGCATTGGAGCAGAATTCAACTCTTCTATAAAAATCTTTATGCCAGTGATGTAACTACAATTCATGGGGCTCCCCAGCAAAACTTTGATGCCCCCCCCCCCCCCCCCCCCATGTTCACATCCCTTCCCTCACCTTCCCTTGGTGCCTTTCACAGCCTTGGGGTCTATTTCACAGGGGTCATAAAACAAGCGTGGCCATCATGATCTTCACACACAGTCTAGCCACAAAACGATAGTCCCCTAGATCAGAGGAAGAGGTTAGTAGATGGGGGCTCCCATAACTCTGACCCCCCCCCTGCAACAGCAGGGGCTGCTCCCCTCTAGTTATGCCCCTGCTTCACACCAGAGTCTGCACTAATGGCTTGGCTTCATTCCTGTTCCCACTAGGAAGGGCACCAGGCAAAGGAGCTCCTTACTCCATATGTTTGCCATATTAACCAAACCTCTAGCAGCCTGTACTCAACAACACATCAGTATTGTTGCCTTCAACACTCCAAATTCATAGAAGAGTCACAGTCCCTAAACCAAGAACTTGATGTGATCTCAGACTTAAAGGAAACCTGTACTGAGTAAAATTATTTAAAATAATCACGAGGTAACTTCAAATGAACATTACATAGTTACCTTGCCATCAGTTCCTCTCAGAAGCTCACCATTTTCTTCTGACAATGATCCCTTCCAGTTTTGACAACATTTTGTCAGAACTGAAATATATCAGTTGCTGTCAGTTACAGCTGAGAGGAGAACTGATGTGTCCATGTTTCCCTATGGCTCAAGTGGGCGATGTTACAGTTTAACTGTGTGCTGACCAGGAAGCTGTTATGGAGTAATGGCCATTTTCAAAAGATATTGATAAGTAGAGTACACGGGAGGTAAGTATGACTTGTGCATATTTATTTTGACTTTTAATTTTCAGTTCAGGTTTTCTTTAAGTTACTGTTCGGGACTAGACAGGAACTGGTCTAAGTTGCTAGTCTAAGCTCTAGACATACTGAGCAACACCCCACTTACTCTGTCCTACCCAGCTAGTGAAGTCCTTAGGCATGACTCCCTAACACTGCAGGGTGGCCCCTTGAGCGCGTCCCAGTGGCTGGAGCTCTTGAGCGCTTTGAGTCCGTCAGGAGAAAAGTGATATACAAATGTTCCGATTATTATTAACCACTTGAGGACCTAGGGCTTTACCCCCCTTAAGGACCGGCCACTTTTTTTCCATTCAGACCACTGCAGCTTTCACGGTTTAGTGCTCGCTCATACAACCTACCACCTAAATGAATTTTGGCTCCTTTTCTTGTCACTAATAAAGCTTTCTTTTGATGCTATTTGATTGCTGATGCGATTTTTACTTTTTATTATATTCATCAAAAAAGACATGAATTTTGGCAAAAAAATGATTTTTTTAACTTTCTGTGCTGACATTTTTCAAATAAAGTAAAATTTCTGTATACATGCAGCGCGAAAAATGTGGACAAACATGTTTTTGATTAAAAAAAAAACCCATTCAGCCTATATTTATTGGTTTGGGTAAAAGTTATAGCGTTTACAAACTATGGTGCAAAAAGTGAATTTTCCCATTTTCCAGCATCTCTGCCTTTTCTGACCACCTGTCATGTTCCTTGAGGGGCTAGAATTCCAGGATAGTATAAATACCCCCCAAATGACCCCATTTTGGAAAGAAGACATCCCAAAGTATTCACTGAGAGGCATAGTGAGTTCATAGAAGATATTATTTTTTGTCACAAGTAAGCGGAAAATGACACTTTGTGACAAAAAAAAAAAGTTTCCATTTCTTCTAACTTGCGACAAAAAAAAATGAAACCTGCCACGGACTCACTATGCTCCTCTCTGAATACCTTGAAGTGTCTACTTTCCAAAATGGGGTCATTTGTGGGGTGTGTTTACTGTCCTGACATTTTGGGGGGTGCTAAATTGTAAGCACCCCTGTAAAGCCTAAAGGTACTCATTGGACTTTGGGCCCCTTAGCGCAGTTAGGCTGCAAAAAAGTGCCACACATGTGGTATTGCCGTACTCAGGAGAAGTAGTATAATGTGTTTTGGGGTGTATTTTTACACATACCCATGCTGATTGGGAGAAATATCTCTGTAAATGACAATTGTTTGATTTTTTTTACACACAATTGTCCATTTACAGAGAGATTTCTCCCACCCAGCATGGGTATGTGTAAAAATACACCCCAAAACACATTATACTACTTCTCCTGAGTACGGCGATACCACATGTGTGGCACTTTTTTGCACCCTAACTGCGCTAAGGGGCCCAAAGTCCAATGAGTACCTTTAGGATTTCACAGATCATTTTGAGAAATTTCGTTTCAAGACTACTCCTCACGGTTTAGGGCCCCTAAAATGCCAGGACAGTATAGGAACCCCACAAATGACCCCATTTTAGAAAGAAGACACCCCAAGGTATTCCGTTAGTAGTACGGTGAGTTCATAGAAGATTTTATTTTTCGTCACAAGTTAGCGGAAAATGACACTTTGTGAAAAAAAACAATAAAAATCAATTTCCGCTAACTTGTGACAAAAAATAAAATCTTCTATGAACTCACCGTACTACTAACAGAATACCTTGGGGTGTCTTCTTTCTAAAATGGAGTCATTTGTGGGGTTCCTATACTGTCCTGGCATTTTAGGGGCCCTAAACCGTGAGGAGTAGTCTTAAAACAAAATTTCTCAAAATGACCTGTGAAATCCTAAAGGTACTCATTGGACTTTGGGCCCCTTAGCACAGTTAGGGTGCAAAAAACACATGTGGTATCGCCGTACTCGGGAGAAGTAGTACAATGTGTTTTGGGGTGTATTTTTACACATACCCATGCTGGGTGGGAGAAATAACTCTGTAAATGGTCAATTGTGTGTAAAAAAATCAAAAGATTGTCATTTACAGAGGTATTTCTCCCACCCAGCATGGGTATGTGTAAAAATACACCCCAAAACACATTATACTACTTCTCCCGAGTACGGCGATACCACATGATTGGCACTTTTTTGCAGCCTAACTGCGCTAAGGGGCCCAAAGTCCAATGAGTACCTTTAGGATTTCACAGGTCATTTTTGTTTCAAGACTACTCCTCACGGTTTAGGGCCCCTAAAATGCCAGGGCAGTATAGGAACCCCACTAATGACCCCATTTTAGAAAGAAGACACCCCAAGGTATTCCGTTAGGAGTATGGTGAGTTCATAGAAGTTTTTATTTTTTTGTCACAAGTTAGCGGAAATTGATTTTAATTGTTTTTTTTCACAAAGTGTCATTTTCCGCTAACTTGTGACAAAAATAAAATCTTCTATGAACTCACCATACGCCTAACGGAATACGTTTGGGTGTCTTCTTTCTAGAATGGGGTCATTTGTGGGGTTCCTATACTTCCCTGGCATTTTAGGGGCCCTAAACCGTGAGGAGTAGTCTTGAAACCAAATGTCGCAAAATGACCTGTGAAATCCTAAAGGTACTCATTGGACTTTGGGCCCCTTAGCGTACTTAGGGTGTAAAAAAGTGCCACAGATGTGGTACCGCCGTACTCAGGAGAAGTAGTATAATGTGTTTTGGGGTGTATTTTTACACATACCCATGCTGGGTGGGAGAAATATCTCTGTAAATGACAATTGTTTGATTTTTTTTACACACAATTGTCCATTTACAGAGAGATTTCTCCCACCCAGCATGGGTATGTGTAAAAATACACCCCAAAACACATTATACTACTTCTCCTGAGTACGGCGATACCACATGTGTGACACTTTTTTGCAGTCTAGGTGCGCTAAGGGGCCCAACGTCCTAATCACAGGTCATTTTGAGGCATTTGTTTTCTAGACTACTCCTCACGGTTTAGGGCCCCTAAAATGCCAGGGCAGTATAGGAACCCCACAAGTGACCCCATTTTAGAAAGAAGACACCCCAAGGTATTCCGTTAGGTGTATGGCGAGTTCATAGAAGATTTTATTTTTTGTCACAAGTTAGTGAAAAATGACACTTTGTGAAAAAAAAACAAAAATCAATTTCTGCTAACTTTTGACAAAAAATAAAATCTTCTATGAACTCGTCATACACCTAACAGAATACATTGGGGTGTCTTTTTTCTAAAATGGGGTCAGTTTGTGGGGTTCCTATACCGCCCTGGCATTTTACGGGCCCAAAACCGTGAGTAGTCTGGAAACCAAATGTCTAAAAATGACTGTTCAGGGGTATAAGCATCTGCAAATTTTGATGACAGGTGGTCTATGAGGGGGCGAATTTTGTGGAACCGGTCATATGCAGGGTGGCCTTTTAGATGACAGGTTGTATTGGGCCTGATCTGATGGATAGGAGTGCTAGGGGAGTGACAGGAGGTGATTGATGGGTGTCTCAGGGGGTGGTTAGAGTGGAAAATAGATGCAATCAATGCACTGGGGTGGTGATCGGAAGGGGGTCTGAGGGGGATCTGAGGGTTTGGCTGAGTGATCAGGAGCCCACACGGGGCAAATTAGGGCCTGATCTGATGGGTAGGTGTGCTAGGGGGTGACAGGAGGTGATTGATGGGTGTCTCAAGGTGTGATTAGAGGGCGGAATAGATGCAAGCAATGCACTGGCGAGGTGATCAGGGCTGGGGCCTGAGGGCATTCTGAGGGTGTGGGTGGGTGATTGAGTGCCCTAGGGGCAGATAGGGGTCTAATCTGATAGGTAGCAGTGACAGGGGGTTATTGATGGGTAATTAGTGGGTGTTTAGGGTAGAGAACAGATATAAACACTGCCCTTGGGAGGTGATCTGACGTCGGATCTGCGGGCGAACTATTGGTGTGGGTGGGTGATCAGATTGCCCGCAAGGGGCAGGTTAGGGGCTGATTGATGAGTGGCAGTGACAGGGGGTGATTGATGGGTGGCAGTGCCAGGGGGTGATTGATGGGTGGCAGTGACAGGGGGTGATTGATGGGTGATTGACAGGTGATTGACAGGTGATCAGTAGGTTATTACAGGGAAGAACAGATGTAACTAATGCATTGGCGAATTGATAAGGGGGGGTCTGAGGGCAATCTGAGACGTGTAGGCGGGTGATTGGGTGCCCGCAAGGGGCAGATTAGGGTCTGATCTGATGGGTAACAGTGACAGGTTGTGATAGGGGGTGAATGATGGGTAATTAGTGGGTGTTTAGGGTAGATAACAGATGTAAACACTGCACTTGGGAGGTGATCTGACGTCGGATCTGCGGGCGATCTATTGGTGTGGGTGATCAGATTGCCCGCAAGGCCGGCGGGATGTTGCGGCGGGTGAGTGGTGACAGGCGCCGGCAGAGGATCGCGTCACGGATGACGCGATCGCTCCGCCCATGCCCCTACAAGGACCGCTGCCTTTGGGCATGAGCTGGTCCTTGCGGGGTCCACTTCCCGGCCGCCTCTGTGCGTTAGGCGGTGATGACACTGCTGCTTATTGTTACCTTGTTTGTGACTGGATGTACAATTCTGTAGCCTTTCTGAGATTCATGGTAGCCGACTAGAATACTTCCTTCGGCACACACATCCCAATTTGTGCATTTTACTTTTGGAGCGTGCACATAGGCTTTACTTCCAAAGAAACTGAGGTGTCTCAAATCTGACCATTTTTTGTTTTACAACTCATATGGCGTTATCTCTGTTGGCTTGCCTGGTAGGTGTGAGGAAACGCGGATAAGCCGCCGCGTGTACTCAGAACGGGGCGGCTGATTCTGCGTCCAACGCGGCGGTTTGCACGCACAGGCCTACATCCAGTAAGATGGCCGAACGCGGAGGAACCGCCGCATGCCGTGATAGCGGTGCGGCGGATTCCGCGTCCAGCACGGCAGGTGATTTGCAACACATGTCTGGTGTGGCTGGGACTGATAGTCCACACAGGTTCAGAAAGACACGCGCGCGCGCAGAGAGGCAGAACTTTTATGACAGCCAGAAGGGAGTCAGCTGACCAAGCCGGTCAGCTGACGATTCAACCAGTTCCCATTGGTCCAGCACTTAGGGGAGGCGCTGGAGAGCGCTTTGCTATATATACTGGGTGCTGGTCATTCTCTGGTTGTCTGCCGTTGCGATCACTACGTGGAAGCACTCAGACCTTTTGTCAGATTCTGTGTTATATCTCTGTTATACTTCAGACTAGTTCCAGGCAGTGGCGGCTCCAGCTTCAGATTTTTGGGGGGGCTCAAAGGGGGCACGAGGGCTGGCAGGCTGGGCTTGGGGGGGGGGGGGGAATTGGGCGTGGTCATGATGTCATGTGAGCGGGGCTAACTGTAATGTAGTTGTACCAGCTAACGTAGTTACATGGAAAAAAAATGAAGTAAACGCACATAATGACAGGTAGCCTTTCACCAGTAAATGCACATAAGAATCAGCTTTTCAGCAGTTAATGCACGTAATGACAGACAGCGTTTCCCCATTAAATGCACATAAGAGACAGCTTTTCACCAGTTAATGCACATAATGACAGACTGCGTTTCTGCAGTAAATGCACATAAGAGCCTGCTTTTCACCAGTTAATGCATGTAATGACAGACAGTTTCCCCATTAAATGCACATAAGAGACAGCTTTTCACCAGTTAATGCACATAATGACAGACTGCGTTTCTGCAGTAAATGCACATAAGAGCCTGCTTTTCACCAGTTAATGCCTGTAATGACAGACAGTTTCCCCATTAAATGCACATAAGGGACAGCTTTTCACCAGTTAATGCACATAATGACAGACTGCGTTTCCACAGTAAATGCACATAAGGGACAACTTTTCACCAGTTCATGCACATAATGACAGACAGCATTTTCCCAGTAAATGCACATAAGAGACAGCTTTTCACCAGTTAATGCACATAATGACAGACAGCCTTTCACCAGTTAAAGCCCATAAGAGACAGCTTTTCAGCAGTAAATGCACATAAGAGACAGCTTTTCACCAGCTAACGCACGTAATGACAGACAGCTTTTCACCAGTAAATGCACGTAATGACAGACAGCTTTTCACGAGTAAATGCACGTAATGACAGACAGCTTTTCACCAGTAAATGCATGTAATAACAGACAGCGTTTCCCCATTAAATGCACATAAGAGACAGCTTTTCACCAGTAAATGCACGTAATGACAGACAGCGTTTCTGCAGTAAATGCACATAAGAGACAGCTTTTCGCCAGTTAATGTACGTAATGACAGACATCGTTTCCCCAGTAAATGCATGTAATGAGAGACAGCGTTTCACCAGTTAATGCACATAATAACAGACAGCCAGTGTCCCCAGTATATGTAGCCAGGCGTATAGCTGTCCCCAGTATATGTAGTCAGGCTAGTGATGGTGGGCTGGGGGCCCCAGGGCACCTCAGGCCTGGCTGGTGGTGGGCTGGAGGCCTGAGACCTGGCTGGTGGTGGTGGGCTGGGGGTCCCAGGGCAGCTCTGGCTTGTCTGGTGGTGGGCTGGAGGCCCCAGGCTCAGGCCTTGCTGGTGGTGGTAGTGGTGGGATGGGGGCCCCAGGGCAGCTAAGGCCTGAGCCTGGTGGTGTGCTGGAGGCCCCAGGCTCAGGCCTGGCTGGTGGTGGTGTGGGGTGGGTTGGGAAGTAGAGGGGAGACAGAGAGAGAGAGGGAGGGAGGCCCCAGGCTCAGGCCTGGCTGGTGGTGGGCTAGGTCTGGGAGCCCCAGGCTCAGGCCTGGCTGGTGGTGGTGAGGGGTGGGTTGGGTAGTAGAGGGGAGACAGAGAGAGAGAGAGGGAAGCCCCCAGCTCAGGCCTGGCTGGTGGTGGTGAGGGGTGGGTTGGGGAGTAGAGGGGAGACAGAGAGAGAGGGGGAGGGAGGCTCAGGCCTAGCTGGTGGTGGGCTGGGTCTGGGAGCCTCAGGCTCAGGCCTGGCTGGTGGTGGTGAGGGGTGGGTTGAGGGGAGTAGAGGGGAGAGAGAGGGAGGGAGGCCCCAGTCTCAGGCCTGGCTGGTGGTGGGCTGGGTCTGGGAGCCCCAGGCTCAGGCCTGGCTGGTGGTGGTGAGGGGTGAGTTGGGGAGTAGAGGGGAGACAGACAGAGAGAGGG
This sequence comes from Hyperolius riggenbachi, assembly GCF_040937935.1. Taxonomy (NCBI): domain Eukaryota; kingdom Metazoa; phylum Chordata; class Amphibia; order Anura; family Hyperoliidae; genus Hyperolius; species Hyperolius riggenbachi. The sequence continues at coordinate 284,572,295 of NC_090649.1, forward strand.
AGGCTCAGGCCTGGCTGGTGGTGGTCTGGGTCTGGGAGCCCCAGGCTCACATGTCACATCAGCATCACATGCCCCCCCCCCCCCCCAAAAAAAAATCATTCAAGTTGGCTTCCTACCCCCTGGTAACCCACCTCGAGTCACTAGTAGTGACACAGTCTGGTCTGGTCTGGTGTGGCTGGCTGCACTGAGTCCCCGGTGCTGCTGCTGCCACCTACAACGGCTGTTGGTTGGACGGAGCGAAAGTGGCAAGCTTCTCTCTGAAGCTGTGCGAGCCAGGCGAAGGGGAGACTGAGCGCGCTGCACACTACGTGAGTGTCACGTGACGGACGTCGTCACGTGACGTGACTCAAATTTAACTGCCCCGAATGTCCCCTTCCCTTGCGGGCTGCTCTGACTGTGCCTGGCTGCACCTGTCAGTATAATTACAGGCAGGGACGTCTGACAGGCCAGCCCTCTTCCTCCTCCTCCTCCTCCTTCCTTCCAAGTTCCGACGTTTTGAACCGCGCAGCCACGGCCCGCCGTGGGGGTGGCTTTAAGGGGGGCTAAGAGGTTGACAGCTGGGGCTTAAGCCTGGGTAAGCCCCAGTGTGGCGCCGCCACTGGTTCCAGGGTGTTGATGATCACGGACCTCACACCCAGATTAGGGACTTGTGTTATATCTCTGTTATACTTCAGACTAGTTCCAGGGTGTTGATGATCACGGACCTCACACCCAGATTAGGAACTTGTGTTATATCTCTGTTATACTTCAGACTAGTTCCAGGGTGTTGATGATCAAGGAGCTCACACCCAGATTAGGGACTTGTGTTACCAACCTGTTATACATCAGACTAGTTCCAGGGTGTTGATGATCACGGAGCTCACACCGAGACTAGGCATTGTATATTATCTGTTATGACCTTCTGCTTTCCTGACCATCCCTCTGCTTTCTGATTCGGTACCACGCATATCTGATATCACGTTGCCAAACCCTGCCTGTCTTGGATACCGAATCAGCCTTCTGTCTTTGTACCTTATCTGTCTGTCTGTTGCCGACCTGGCTAGTCGACCTCGAGAAGTATCTCCTCTGCTTAGAGATAGTTCACAGATCTGTCAGTGACACCCCACCCTTGGTGTCACTCACACTGTGGTCCTTCCTTCACTCAGTCTGACTCCCCCCCTTTGGGAGCCTCAGGTCGAGGAAGGAGCCTGTCCTCCAGGCAGTATCCCATACTGCCTTGTATCCCCTTTACGGGGACCCTCCTCAAAGTATTACTGTTGCACCAAACACTCATATTACTCAGGTGGCCAGAGGTTAGAAATATATCTGATTATCGGTGATACTGCAGATCACCGGTAATCAGATCCTCTCTGTGTTACACCGATCGTTACAGAACGGCAGACCAAACACAAATGGACGCACTCACCAGCCGTCTGGGCACACTCACCACCTCGGTGGATAACATCAACCAAGTGCTGGGTAGCCACCGGACGTTAATAGACGCTTTATCTGGATCTGTACAATCCCTCCAGACGGCTGTGGATGAAGTGCGATCTCCTCCTAGCACAGACATACGTATGCCTGTACCCGAAAGATTTTCTGGTCACAGATTTGACTTCTGAAATTTTAGAAGTAGAGTGTTCATACTTTGAGTTAAGACCTAAGTCTTCAGGCACTATGGCCCAAAGGGTTACATTTATCAAAACTTTATTATCTGGCGATTCCCAGACCTGGGCATACAGTCTCCCCATCGGTCACCCAGCCCTGGCCTCTGTGGAAGAATTTTTTCAAGCTATGGCTGTAATTTACGACGACCCAGACATGGCCTCGACTTCTGAGCGGAAGCTCAAACTTTTGCGTCAAGGCAAGGGTCTGGTCGAAGATTATGCTGCTGAATTTAGGAGATGGTCGGTATCGGCCAGGTGGGATACTTTTGCCCTGTTAGAATTGTCTCAGGTGGAGCGGAAACGCAGAATATCAGAGCAGCTCTGTCTGTATTGTGCAGAAAGGGGTCATAGAGTGCAGAACTGCCCTAAGAAATCGGGAAACGCTACTGCCTAGGTGTAGTTGGGGGTAATACCCTAGGCGTACAATTTTTACCCCTAGATGAGTAACGTTTGCTTCTTCCTTGTACTATTTCATGGGAAGATAAGTGTGAAGTCACTGAAGCCTTCATTTACTCAGGCTCAGCGGCTAATTTCATGGATTACAAATTTGCTAAGAAATTGGGAATTCCGCTCACACCGGTTAAACCACCGATTCAAGTTACTGCAGTGGATGACTCCCCACTGCAGGGTAACAGTCCACTGTCGCAGACTCCAGAGGTGGGAGTCGCTATTGGGGTGTTGCATAGAGAAGATTTGCATTTTTTTGTGTTACACATGACAACCTCCATGATCATTCTGGGCATGCCTTGGTTACAACTCCACTCCCCTCAGATAAATTGGGCCACTGGTCAGCTAATGAGCTGGTCGTCCCATTGCTTTCATCACTGTTTGGCGAAGGTAACCTTGGGCCAGACCAAGATTCACGTGGAGGGAGTGCCAGTTCAGTATTCAGAATTCTCAGACGTGTTTTGTCCTAGATCAGCCGATAAACTTCCTCCACATCGCCCTTTCGATTGTCCCATCGATCTCCGGTCTGGTTGTATGCCCCCTAGAGGTCACCTCTACAATTTATCTGGGCCGGAAAAATTGGCCATGCAGGAGTATATCCGCGAGAACTTAGCTAAGGGGTTCATTCGCCCTTCCCGGTCACCTGCAGGAGCAGGTTTCTTTTTTGTTAAGAAAAAAGACGGAGGCCTTCGGCCGTGCATTGATTACCGGGGCCTGAATAAAATCACAGTAAAAAATCGCTATCCATTGCCTTTGATAGACGATTTATTTACTCAGGTCACCAATGCTAAGATTTTCTCAAAATTGGATTTGCGGGGTGCATACAACCTGGTACGGATCAGAGAGGGCGATGAGTGGAAGACGTCCTTTAACACACCCGATGGGCATAACGAGTACCTGGTGATGCCCTTCGGGTTGTGTAACGCCCCGGCCGTCTTTCAGGAACTCATCAATGAGGTGTTCAGGGAGGTTTTAGGTAAATTTGTCCTGGTATATCTAGATGATATACTAATCTTCTCAGCTAACCTCACAGAGCACAGGGCCCATGTCAGATTTGTGTTGCACAAGCTAAGACAAAACATGCTTTATGCTAAGTTGGAGAAAGGCATTTTTGAGGTAACGTCTGTCGCCTTTCTGGGGTATATAATTTCCACCTCGGGCCTTTCTATGGACCCTGCCAAAGTCTCTGCTGTCCTGGAGTGGCCTCAGCCAGTAGGATTGAAGGCCCTCCAAAGGTTCTTAGGGTTCGCAAATTACTATAGAAGGTTCATAAAGGGGTACTCCACAGTCATTGCACCCCTCACCAGTCTCACTAAGAAAGGGGCAGATACCAACCACTGGTCCCCCAAAGCTTTGGCTGCTTTCTCCACTCTGAAAGAGCTGTTTTGTTCTGCACCCATCTTGAGACACGTCGACACATCCTATCCCTTTATTGTAGAGGTGGATGCCTCAGAGGTTGGGGTAGGGGCTGTGCTGTCTCAACGATCTGGGTTGCAGGGAATATTACACCCGTGTGCCTATTTTTCTCGTAGGTTTTCACCAGCAGAGAAAAACTACGATATAGGCAACAGGGAGCTCCTAGCCATTAAATTGGCCTTTGAAGAATGGCGTCATTGGCTAGAAAGAGCAGAACATACGATTACAGTTTACACTGATCACAAAAATTTGGAATACATTGAGGGGGCTAAGAGATTGAGTCCCCATCAGGCTCGATGGTCACTATTTTTCTCGTGATTCAGATTTGTAATTACGTATACTCCGGGTAGTAAAAACATTAAAGCAGATGCTTTGTCCAGATGCTTTGAGCCAGAGACAGTGCAGCCCTCAGACCCAGAGACTATTATCCCACAGAAAGTGGTATTGGCAGCCACAGAGAAGAACTGGATGGAGACTTTAAGTCCCTTCCAGCAGGATGTTCCTGAGGGAAAACCTGAAGGCGTCATGTTTGTACCATTGCCGTTTCGTCTCCAGATATTGCAGATGTTCCACTTCCACAAAAATGCTGGACACCCTGGGGCCTCCAGAACACAGGACCTTGTTGCTAGGTGTGCTTGGTGGCCTTCATTGGCAACTGACTGCAAGGAGTATGTGAGAGAATGTGCAGTGTGTGCGAAAAGCAAACCCTCCCTTCTGGCACCTCTGGGAACATTGCAGCCTTTGCCCATCCCGAGTGAACCATGGACTCACTTATCCATGGATTTTGTGGGTGAGCTCCCGAGGTCTGAAGGCATGTCGGTCATTTGGGTGGTAGTCGACAGATTCAGCAAAATGGCCCATTTCGTGCCCTTGAAAGGACTCCCCTCGGCCCAGGAATTGGCCGATCTTTTCATCATGCACATTTTCCGGCTACACGGCATCCCGGAAAATGTAGTGTCTGATCGGGGACTCCAATTTGTCTCTAAATTTTGGAACTGTCATTTTCATCGGGCTACCACCCACAGACAAATGGTCAGACCGAGAGAATTATTCAGTCACTGGAACAATTTCTCAGGTGTTATGTTGCGGATGCGCAAAATGATTGGGTCAAGTTCTTGCCATTTGCAGAATTTGCACACAATAATTTAAAGAGCTCTTCCTCTGGATTCTCTCCATTTCAGGTGGTAACTGGAAAGTTGCCTAAGTTCTCCCCACTGCCAGCAGCTTCCACTCCGTTTCCAGCTTTGGAGGCTTGGCAAGAGTCATTTAAGAACATTTGGGGGAACGTGAAAAAGAATTTAGAGAAGGCCTTTCAGAGTCAGAAAGGTCAAGCTGACAAGAAACGTTCCATTGAGTGGAAGTTCCGCCCAGGAGACTTGGTCTGGGTGTCCACTCGTCATTTGAATTTAAAACAGCCTTCGCCCAAGTGGGTACCTGATTGCCGCATGCATGCGGATGAATTAAAGAAGGAATTCCACGCCCTACATCCTGAGAAACTGGGTGGGAGCTGTCCGGAGTCCACTCCTCAGGGGGGGGGTGTACTGTGAGGAAACGTGTAAAAGCCGCCGCATGTACTCAGAACGGGGCGGCTGATTCCGCGTCCAACGCAGCGGTTTGCACGCATAGGCCTACATCCAGTAAGATGGCCGAACGCGGAGGAACCGCCGCATGCCGTGATAGCGGTGCGGCGGATTCCGCGTCCAGCACGGCAGGTGATTTGCAACACATGTCTGGTGTGGCTGGGACTGATAGTCCACACAGGTTCAGAAAGACGCACGCGCGCGCAGAGAGGCAGAACTTTTATGACAGCCAGAAGGGAGTCAGCTGACCAAGCCGGTCAGCTGACGATTCAACCAGTTCCCATTAGTCCAGCACTTAGGGGAGGCGCTGGAGAGCGCTTTGCTATATATATACTGGGTGCTGGTCATTCTCTGGTTGTCTGCCGTTGCGATCACTACGTGGAAGCACTCAGACCTTTTGTCAGATTCTGTGTTATATCTCTGTTATACTTCAGACTAGTTCCAGGGTGTTGATGATCACGGACCTCACACCCAGATTAGGGACTTGTGTTATATCTCTGTTATACTTCAGACTAGTTCCAGGGTGTTGATGATCACGGACCTCACACCCAGATTAGGAACTTGTGTTATATCTCTGTTATACTTCAGACTAGTTCCAGGGTGTTGATGATCAAGGAGCTCACACCCAGATTAGGGACTTGTGTTACCAACCTGTTATACATCAGACTAGTTCCAGTGTGTTGATGATCACAGAGCTCACACCGAGACTAGGCATTGTATATTATCTGTTATGACCTTCTGCTTTCCTGACCATCCCTCTGCTTTCTGATTCGGTACCACGCATATCTGATATCACGTTGCCAAACCCTGCCTGTCTTGGATACCGAATCAGCCTTCTGTCTTTGTACCTTATCTGTCTGTCTGTTGCCGACCTGGCTAGTCGACCTCGAGAAGTATCTCCTCTGCTTAGAGATAGTTCACAGATCTGTCAGTGACACCCCACCCTTGGTGTCACTCACACTGTGGTCCTTCCTTCACTCAGTCTGACTCCCCCCTTTGGGAGCCTCAGGCCGAGGAAGGAGCCTGTCCTCCAGGCAGTATCCCATACTGCCTTGTATCCCCTTTACGGGGACCCTCCTCAAAGTATTACTGTTGCACCAAACACTCATATTACTCAGGTGGCCAGAGGTTAGAGATATATCTGATTATCGGTGATACTGCAGATCATCAATAATCAGGTATATATCTGTATTCTCGGTGATACTGCAGATCACCGGTAATCAGATCCTCTCTGTGTTATACCGATCGTTACAGTAGGTGATTGTGAAGATAACATGCTGTTGTGATAGTTTCTCCCAATAGGCGTTTGCCATATCTGCATCAAATAGCATGCTCCTTGCAGATTCCCATAAAGTCCGATTCATTCATTCTGCAACTCCATTTTGTTTTGGATTGTATGGTACTGTACTTTGGAAAATAATTCCACGTTTCCTGAGAATAGCTTGTGTGGCGCCACTGGTATTCTCAGTACCATTGTCTGCATGCAGTGCTTAGGGAATTCTCCCAAATTTGTTGTTTACTGGAGCTAGATACTGCTGTAATTTCTCTGGAACTTCATATTTGTTGTGCAACAGGTACACTGTGGTATATTTGGAGTAATCATCAATGGAGGTGTCAATGAATGGTGAAAATATACTTTTTCTTCCCTGGAGTTAAAGGGACTCCGAGCAGTGCAAAAACTATGGAAAGATGCATATCATTTTAAAGCTCTCTTTCTCCTCTTTCCAATGATATATAAACCGCCACCCTACGCCTTTTAGTGTTCGCTATTTTCGCGATTGAAATTGCCGTAGCCGCGATTTCAATCACGAAAATATAGAAAACTAAAAGGAGTAGGGCAACATTTTAGGGGTCGTCAGAAAGAGGAGAAAGAGAGCTTTAAAATGATATCCATCTTTACATAGTTACATTGTATTACACAGTGCGACTTTTTCCTAAAGTCAGCAGCTCCATTCAGCAGAATCGAGCTGCTGACACTGGGGAAAGTGTCGTCCTGTTTAATACAATGTAACTATGGAAAGATGAATATCATTTTTAAGCTCTCTTTCTCCTCTTTCTGACGACCCCTAAATCGTTGCCCTACGCCTTTTAGTTGTCTATATTTTCGCAGCCGTGGCAATTTCAATTGCGAAAATAGCGAAAACTAAAATGCGTAGGGCGGTGATTTATATATCATTGGAAAGAGGAGAAAGAGAGCTTTAAAATGATATGCATCTTTCCACAGTTTCTGCACTGCTTGGAGTCCCTTTAAAGAGACACTGAAGCGGAAAAAAAAACGATGAAATTATGATTTGTATGTGTAGTACAGCTAAGAAATAAAACACTAAGATCAGATACATCAGTCTAATTGTTTCCAGTACAGGAAGAGTTAAGACACTCCATTTGTTATCTCTATACAAAAAAGCCATTATCTCTACGACTTTCAAAGTCGTGGAGAGGGCTGTTTTCTGACTTTTATTATCTCAACTGTTAGTTAACTATTTACTTTTCCTCTGGCAGAGGAGAGGTCATTAGTTCACAGACAGCTCTGAAAGAATAATTTTGAATGCTGAGTGTTGTGTAATCTGCACATATTAGAGAATGATGCAATGTTAGAAAAAACACTATATACCTGAAAATAAAAATATGAGAATATTTTCTTTGCTGCTAATCTTCTGGTAATTATTCATAGTACACAACCAATTAATTATATCATATATTTTTTTTCGCTTCAGTGTCTCTTTAAGGTCTTAAGGACCGCAAAGATCTGAAAGGATTAGAGCAATTCGATTTCTTGCTCTAATGTTGCTCTGTTTTAGAAAAGTCTTTCTGGTAGTTTTTCCTTTGATGCAGGTGACGCATTTTGATCACATTTGCAACATTTTAAACCACTGGCATTGTTGTGATCAACAATAAATTTGATTGCCTCATGATTTCTGTGCCCTAAACAGTTGTGCCAAGCATGGATGCAGTTTGCGTTTCTTCTCTTGCTGCATGAGTTTTTTCACTGCAATTTAACTGATGCAGCTGGTCTGTGGTTTCATCCTTTGCAAGCAGAATGTCCCAATTAGTGATAACACAACTATCACCTTGAAATGTCACTCTGTTTCCTTCCTTGGTTAGCTTCTTCACTGACAGACGATTGCTATCTTGATCTGGAACGTACAGAACATTCTTCACTGGTATTTCTTTAATGGTGCAATGTGAGATAGCATGAAAAAGAAAAACATCTCCAATTCCTTCTGAATTTATTGTGTTTTTATCCGCTTTGCTCTGATCACATTCAGTAAAGAAATTTCTGTCATTGATCATGTGACTGGCTCCTGAATCAATACACCATCTTTGTATGGATGATGCTTTCTTAGATTCAAATGCATATTTAGTTTCTGAAGTGATATCTTTGTCTTGCTTTACATTTTTAGCTTGCCGTTGCTTAGCTTGTTTTTGCATTCTTGCTTTCCAAATTCTACAATTTGCTTTTAAGTGACCAGGCACACAATAAACTCATGTGCTTCTGGCTGAATAGGATTAGCTTTGTTCAGTTTTAATGCAGTCTCTGTATTGCATGCACTTGCATGTGCAGCTTTATGGTTGTATTCATCAACCAACTTTCCTTACATATACAGAGTCCCATAACTTTCTGGAAGACCACTCAATAATAGTAACAATGCTGAATACCTCCCAACTTAGAAATAAGAAAGAGGGACACTTAAGCCACGCCCCTGCAACAACCCTCCCAGGGACAGTTGGGCACTATGTGCCGCAACATGAAAGTCACCAATTCCTCTCAGTCATTCAACCATCTCTAGGGTTTGTCTTATATAATCCTGCATATCTTGATCTTTCATTAGTTTGGTCTGACACAGTTTTCTGATTAGATAGAATTTATTGCTAAAATGTGCTCTCTCATGCACTTTCTGCAGATTCTCCTACATATCTTTTGAAGCTTTACACTGGCATACATGCACAATCTAGCCATCAATTATGCAGAGGGAGATCATGCTTTGAGCTCTTTGATCTTTCTCTGTCCACTCATCTGTGGGCAGCTCAGGTTTGAGTTCACTCACACATTTCCATATACCTTTAGGTACTAGAAGCATTTTCATCTTGAATTTCCAGGTCTGGTCATTCTGATTAGTCAGTCAAAGGGGTACTCCACAGTCATTGCACCCCTCACCAGTCTCACTAAGAAAGGGGCAGATTCCAACCACTGGTCCCCCAAAGCTTTGGCTGCTTTCTCCACTCTGAAAGAGCTGTTTTGTTCTGCACCCATCTTGAGACACGTTGACACATCCTATCCCTTTATTGTAAAGGTGGATGCCTCAGAGGTTGGGGTAGGGGCTGTGCTGTCTCAACGATCTGGGTTGCAGGGAAGATTACACCTGTGTGCCTATTTTTCTCGTAGGTTTTCACCAGCAGAGAAAAACTACGATATAGGCATCAGGGAGCTCCTAGCCATTAAATTGGCCTTTGAAGAATGGCGTCATTAGCTAGAAGGAGCAGAACATACAATTACAGTTTACACTGATCACAAAAATTTGGAATACATTGAGGGGGCTAAGAGATTGAGTCCCCGTCAGGCTCGATGGTCACTATTTTTCTCGAGATTCAGATTTGTAATTACGTATACTCCGGGTAGTAAAAACATTAAAGCAGATGCTTTGTCCAGATGCTTTGAGCCAGAGACAGTGCAGCCCTCAGACCCAGAGACTATTATCCCACAGAAAGTGGTATTGGCAGCCACAGAGAAGAACTGGATGGAGACTTTAAGTCCCTTCCAGCAGGATGTTCCTGAGGGAAAACCTGAAGGGGTCATGTTTGTACCATTGCCGTTTCGTCTCCAGATATTGCAGATGTTCCACTTCCACAAAAATGCTGGACACCCTGGGGCCTCCAGAACACAGGACCTTATTGCTAGGTGTGCTTGGTGGCCTTCATTGGCAACTGACTGCAAGGAGTATGTGAGAGAATGTGCAGTGTGTGCGAAAAGCAAAGCCTCCCGTCTGGCACCTCTGGGAACATTGCAGCCTTTGCCCACCCCGAGTGAACCATGGACTCACTTATCCATGGATTTTGTGGGTGAGCTCCCGAGGTCTGAAGGCATGTCGGTCATTTGGGTGGTAGTCGACAGATTCAGCAAAATGGCCCATTTCGTGCCCTTGAAAGGACTCCCCTCGGCCCAGGAATTGGCCGATCTTTTCATCATGCACATTTTCCGGCTACACGGCATCCCGGAAAATGTAGTGTCTGATCGGGGACTCCAATTTGTCTCTAAATTTTGGAACTGTCATTTTCATCGGGCTACCACCCACAGACAAATGGTCAGACCGAGAGAATTATTCAGTCACTGGAACAATTTCTCAGGTGTTATGTTGCGGATGCGCAAAATGATTGGGTCAAGTTCTTGCCATTTGCAGAATTTGCACACAATAATTTAAAGAGCTCTTCCTCTGGATTCTCTCCATTTCAGGTGGTAACTGGAAAGTTGCCTAAGTTCTCCCCACTGCCAGCAGCTTCCACTCCGTTTCCAGCTTTGGAGGCTTGGCAAGAGTCATTTAAGAACATTTGGGGGAACGTGAAAAAGAATTTAGAGAAGGCCTTTCAGAGTCAGAAAGGTCAAGCTGACAAGAAACGTTCCATTGAGTGGAAGTTCCGCCCAGGAGACTTGGTCTGGGTGTCCACTCGTCATTTGAATTTAAAACAGCCTTCGCCCAAGTGGGTACCTGATTGCCGCATGCATGCGGATGAATTAAAGAAGGAATTCCACGCCCTACATCCTGAGAAACTGGGTGGGAGCTGTCCGGAGTCCACTCCTCAGGGGGGGGGGGTACTGTGAGGAAACGTGTAAAAGCCGCCGCATGTACTCAGAACGGGGCGGCTGATTCCGCGTCCAACGCAGCGGTTTGCACGCATAGGCCTACATCCAGTAAGATGGCCGAACGCGGAGGAACCGCCGCATGCCGTGATAGCGGTGCGGCGGATACCGCGTCCAGCACGGCAGGTGATTTGCAACACATGTCTGGTGTGGCTGGGACTGATAGTCCACACAGGTTCAGAAAGACGCACGCGCGCGCAGAGAGGCAGAACTTTTATGACAGCCAGAAGGGAGTCAGCTGACCAAGCCGGTCAGCTGACGATTCAACCAGTTCCCATTGGTCCAGCACTTAGGGGAGGCGCTGGAGAGCGCTTTGCTATATATATACTGGGTGCTGGTCATTCTCTGGTTGTCTGCCGTTGCGATCACTACGTGGAAGCACTCAGACCTTTTGTCAGATTCTGTGTTATATCTCTGTTATACTTCAGACTAGTTCCAGGGTGTTGATGATCACGGACCTCACACCCAGATTAGGGACTTGTGTTATATCTCTGTTATACTTCAGACTAGTTCCAGGGTGTTGATGATCACGGACCTCACACCCAGATTAGGAACTTGTGTTATATCTCTGTTATACTTCAGACTAGTTCCAGGGTGTTGATGATCAAGGAGCTCACACCCAGATTAGGGACTTGTGTTACCAACCTGTTATACATCAGACTAGTTCCAGTGTGTTGATGATCACAGAGCTCACACCGAGACTAGGCATTGTATATTATCTGTTATGACCTTCTGCTTTCCTGACCATCCCTCTGCTTTCTGATTCGGTACCACGCATATCTGATATCACGTTGCCAAACCCTGCCTGTCTTGGATACCGAATCAGCCTTCTGTCTTTGTACCTTATCTGTCTGTCTGTTGCCGACCTGGCTAGTCGACCTCGAGAAGTATCTCCTCTGCTTAGAGATAGTTCACAGATCTGTCAGTGACACCCCACCCTTGGTGTCACTCACACTGTGGTCCTTCCTTCACTCAGTCTGACTCCCCCCTTTGGGAGCCTCAGGCCGAGGAAGGAGCCTGTCCTCCAGGCAGTATCCCATACTGCCTTGTATCCCCTTTACGGGGACCCTCCTCAAAGTATTACTGTTGCACCAAACACTCATATTACTCAGGTGGCCAGAGGTTAGAGATATATCTGATTATCGGTGATACTGCAGATCATCAATAATCAGGTATATATCTGTATTCTCGGTGATACTGCAGATCACCGGTAATCAGATCCTCTCTGTGTTATACCGATCGTTACAGTAGGTGATTGTGAAGATAACATGCTGTTGTGATAGTTTCTCCCAATAGGCGTTTGCCATATCTGCATCAAATAGCATGCTCCTTGCAGATTCCCATAAAGTCCGATTCATTCATTCTGCAACTCCATTTTGTTTTGGATTGTATGGTACTGTACTTTGGAAAATAATTCCACGTTTCCTGAGAATAGCTTGTGTGGCGCCACTGGTATTCTCAGTACCATTGTCTGCATGCAGTGCTTAGGGAATTCTCCCAAATTTGTTGTTTACTGGAGCTAGATACTGCTGTAATTTCTCTGGAACTTCATATTTGTTGTGCAACAGGTACACTGTGGTATATTTGGAGTAATCATCAATGGAGGTGTCAATGAATGGTGAAAATATACTTTTTCTTCCCTGGAGTTAAAGGGACTCCGAGCAGTGCAAAAACTATGGAAAGATGCATATCATTTTAAAGCTCTCTTTCTCCTCTTTCCAATGATATATAAACCGCCACCCTACGCCTTTTAGTGTTCGCTATTTTCGCGATTGAAATTGCCGTAGCCGCGATTTCAATCACGAAAATATAGAAAACTAAAAGGAGTAGGGCAACATTTTAGGGGTCGTCAGAAAGAGGAGAAAGAGAGCTTTAAAATGATATCCATCTTTACATAGTTACATTGTATTACACAGTGCGACTTTTTCCTAAAGTCAGCAGCTCCATTCAGCAGAATCGAGCTGCTGACACTGGGGAAAGTGTCGTCCTGTTTAATACAATGTAACTATGGAAAGATGAATATCATTTTTAAGCTCTCTTTCTCCTCTTTCTGACGACCCCTAAATCGTTGCCCTACGCCTTTTAGTTGTCTATATTTTCGCAGCCGTGGCAATTTCAATTGCGAAAATAGCGAAAACTAAAATGCGTAGGGCGGTGATTTATATATCATTGGAAAGAGGAGAAAGAGAGCTTTAAAATGATATGCATCTTTCCACAGTTTCTGCACTGCTTGGAGTCCCTTTAAAGAGACACTGAAGCGGAAAAAAAAACGATGAAATTATGATTTGTATGTGTAGTACAGCTAAGAAATAAAACACTAAGATCAGATACATCAGTCTAATTGTTTCCAGTACAGGAAGAGTTAAGACACTCCATTTGTTATCTCTATACAAAAAAGCCATTATCTCTACGACTTTCAAAGTCGTGGAGAGGGCTGTTTTCTGACTTTTATTATCTCAACTGTTAGTTAACTATTTACTTTTCCTCTGGCAGAGGAGAGGTCATTAGTTCACAGACAGCTCTGAAAGAATAATTTTGAATGCTGAGTGTTGTGTAATCTGCACATATTAGAGAATGATGCAATGTTAGAAAAAACACTATATACCTGAAAATAAAAATATGAGAATATTTTCTTTGCTGCTAATCTTCTGGTAATTATTCATAGTACACAACCAATTAATTATATCATATATTTTTTTTCGCTTCAGTGTCTCTTTAAGGTCTTAAGGACCGCAAAGATCTGAAAGGATTAGAGCAATTCGATTTCTTGCTCTAATGTTGCTCTGTTTTAGAAAAGTCTTTCTGGTAGTTTTTCCTTTGATGCAGGTGACGCATTTTGATCACATTTGCAACATTTTAAACCACTGGCATTGTTGTGATCAACAATAAATTTGATTGCCTCATGATTTCTGTGCCCTAAACAGTTGTGCCAAGCATGGATGCAGTTTGCGTTTCTTCTCTTGCTGCATGAGTTTTTTCACTGCAATTTAACTGATGCAGCTGGTCTGTGGTTTCATCCTTTGCAAGCAGAATGTCCCAATTAGTGATAACACAACTATCACCTTGAAATGTCACTCTGTTTCCTTCCTTGGTTAGCTTCTTCACTGACAGACGATTGCTATCTTGATCTGGAACGTACAGAACATTCTTCACTGGTATTTCTTTAATGGTGCAATGTGAGATAGCATGAAAAAGAAAAACATCTCCAATTCCTTCTGAATTTATTGTGTTTTTATCCGCTTTGCTCTGATCACATTCAGTAAAGAAATTTCTGTCATTGATCATGTGACTGGCTCCTGAATCAATACACCATCTTTGTATGGATGATGCTTTCTTAGATTCAAATGCATATTTAGTTTCTGAAGTGATATCTTTGTCTTGCTTTACATTTTTAGCTTGCCGTTGCTTAGCTTGTTTTTGCATTCTTGCTTTCCAAATTCTACAATTTGCTTTTAAGTGACCAGGCACACAATAAACTCATGTGCTTCTGGCTGAATAGGATTAGCTTTGTTCAGTTTTAATGCAGTCTCTGTATTGCATGCACTTGCATGTGCAGCTTTATGGTTGTATTCATCAACCAACTTTCCTTACATATACAGAGTCCCATAACTTTCTGGAAGACCACTCAATAATAGTAACAATGCTGAATACCTCCCAACTTAGAAATAAGAAAGAGGGACACTTAAGCCACGCCCCTGCAACAACCCTCCCAGGGACAGTTGGGCACTATGTGCCGCAACATGAAAGTCACCAATTCCTCTCAGTCATTCAACCATCTCTAGGGTTTGTCTTATATAATCCTGCATATCTTGATCTTTCATTAGTTTGGTCTGACACAGTTTTCTGATTAGATAGAATTTATTGCTAAAATGTGCTCTCTCATGCACTTTCTGCAGATTCTCCTACATATCTTTTGAAGCTTTACACTGGCATACATGCACAATCTAGCCATCAATTATGCAGAGGGAGATCATGCTTTGAGCTCTTTGATCTTTCTCTGTCCACTCATCTGTGGGCAGCTCAGGTTTGAGTTCACTCACACATTTCCATATACCTTTAGGTACTAGAAGCATTTTCATCTTGAATTTCCAGGTCTGGTCATTCTGATTAGTCAGTCAAAGGGGTACTCCACAGTCATTGCACCCCTCACCAGTCTCACTAAGAAAGGGGCAGATTCCAACCACTGGTCCCCCAAAGCTTTGGCTGCTTTCTCCACTCTGAAAGAGCTGTTTTGTTCTGCACCCATCTTGAGACACGTTGACACATCCTATCCCTTTATTGTAAAGGTGGATGCCTCAGAGGTTGGGGTAGGGGCTGTGCTGTCTCAACGATCTGGGTTGCAGGGAAGATTACACCTGTGTGCCTATTTTTCTCGTAGGTTTTCACCAGCAGAGAAAAACTACGATATAGGCATCAGGGAGCTCCTAGCCATTAAATTGGCCTTTGAAGAATGGCGTCATTAGCTAGAAGGAGCAGAACATACAATTACAGTTTACACTGATCACAAAAATTTGGAATACATTGAGGGGGCTAAGAGATTGAGTCCCCGTCAGGCTCGATGGTCACTATTTTTCTCGAGATTCAGATTTGTAATTACGTATACTCCGGGTAGTAAAAACATTAAAGCAGATGCTTTGTCCAGATGCTTTGAGCCAGAGACAGTGCAGCCCTCAGACCCAGAGACTATTATCCCACAGAAAGTGGTATTGGCAGCCACAGAGAAGAACTGGATGGAGACTTTAAGTCCCTTCCAGCAGGATGTTCCTGAGGGAAAACCTGAAGGGGTCATGTTTGTACCATTGCCGTTTCGTCTCCAGATATTGCAGATGTTCCACTTCCACAAAAATGCTGGACACCCTGGGGCCTCCAGAACACAGGACCTTATTGCTAGGTGTGCTTGGTGGCCTTCATTGGCAACTGACTGCAAGGAGTATGTGAGAGAATGTGCAGTGTGTGCGAAAAGCAAAGCCTCCCGTCTGGCACCTCTGGGAACATTGCAGCCTTTGCCCACCCCGAGTGAACCATGGACTCACTTATCCATGGATTTTGTGGGTGAGCTCCCGAGGTCTGAAGGCATGTCGGTCATTTGGGTGGTAGTCGACAGATTCAGCAAAATGGCCCATTTCGTGCCCTTGAAAGGACTCCCCTCGGCCCAGGAATTGGCCGATCTTTTCATCATGCACATTTTCCGGCTACACGGCATCCCGGAAAATGTAGTGTCTGATCGGGGACTCCAATTTGTCTCTAAATTTTGGAACTGTCATTTTCATCGGGCTACCACCCACAGACAAATGGTCAGACCGAGAGAATTATTCAGTCACTGGAACAATTTCTCAGGTGTTATGTTGCGGATGCGCAAAATGATTGGGTCAAGTTCTTGCCATTTGCAGAATTTGCACACAATAATTTAAAGAGCTCTTCCTCTGGATTCTCTCCATTTCAGGTGGTAACTGGAAAGTTGCCTAAGTTCTCCCCACTGCCAGCAGCTTCCACTCCGTTTCCAGCTTTGGAGGCTTGGCAAGAGTCATTTAAGAACATTTGGGGGAACGTGAAAAAGAATTTAGAGAAGGCCTTTCAGAGTCAGAAAGGTCAAGCTGACAAGAAACGTTCCATTGAGTGGAAGTTCCGCCCAGGAGACTTGGTCTGGGTGTCCACTCGTCATTTGAATTTAAAACAGCCTTCGCCCAAGTGGGTACCTGATTGCCGCATGCATGCGGATGAATTAAAGAAGGAATTCCACGCCCTACATCCTGAGAAACTGGGTGGGAGCTGTCCGGAGTCCACTCCTCAGGGGGGGGGGTACTGTGAGGAAACGTGTAAAAGCCGCCGCATGTACTCAGAACGGGGCGGCTGATTCCGCGTCCAACGCAGCGGTTTGCACGCATAGGCCTACATCCAGTAAGATGGCCGAACGCGGAGGAACCGCCGCATGCCGTGATAGCGGTGCGGCGGATACCGCGTCCAGCACAGCAGGTGATTTGCAACACATGTCTGGTGTGGCTGGGACTGATAGTCCACACAGGTTCAGAAAGACGCACGCGCGCGCAGAGAGGCAGAACTTTTATGACAGCCAGAAGGGAGTCAGCTGACCAAGCCGGTCAGCTGACGATTCAACCAGTTCCCATTGGTCCAGCACTTAGGGGAGGCGCTGGAGAGCGCTTTGCTATATATATATACTGGGTGCTGGTCATTCTCTGGTTGTCTGCCGTTGCGATCACTACGTGGAAGCACTCAGACCTTTTGTCAGATTCTGTGTTATATCTCTGTTATACTTCAGACTAGTTCCAGGGTGTTGATGATCACGGACCTCACACCCAGATTAGGGACTTGTGTTATATCTCTGTTATACTTCAGACTAGTTCCAGGGTGTTGATGATCACGGACCTCACACCCAGATTAGGAACTTGTGTTATATCTCTGTTATACTTCAGACTAGTTCCAGGGTGTTGATGATCAAGGAGCTCACACCCAGATTAGGGACTTGTGTTACCAACCTGTTATACATCAGACTAGTTCCAGTGTGTTGATGATCACAGAGCTCACACCGAGACTAGGCATTGTATATTATCTGTTATGACCTTCTGCTTTCCTGACCATCCCTCTGCTTTCTGATTCGGTACCACGCATATCTGATATCACGTTGCCAAACCCTGCCTGTCTTGGATACCGAATCAGCCTTCTGTCTTTGTACCTTATCTGTCTGTCTGTTGCCGACCTGGCTAGTCGACCTCGAGAAGTATCTCCTCTGCTTAGAGATAGTTCACAGATCTGTCAGTGACACCCCACCCTTGGTGTCACTCACACTGTGGTCCTTCCTTCACTCAGTCTGACTCCCCCCTTTGGGAGCCTCAGGCCGAGGAAGGAGCCTGTCCTCCAGGCAGTATCCCATACTGCCTTATATCCCCTTTACGGGGACCCTCCTCAAAGTATTACTGTTGCACCAAACACTCATATTACTCAGGTGGCCAGAGGTTAGAGATATATCTGATTATCGGTGATACTGCAGATCGTCAATAATCAGGTATATATCTGTATTCTCGGTGATACTGCAGATCACCGGTAATCAGATCCTCTCTGTGTTATACCGATCGTTACAGTAGGTGATTGTGAAGATAACATGCTGTTGTGATAGTTTCTCCCAATAGGCGTTTGCCATATCTGCATCAAATAGCATGCTCCTTGCAGATTCCCATAAAGTCCGATTCATTCATTCTGCAACTCCATTTTGTTTTGGATTGTATGGTACTGTACTTTGGAAAATAATTCCACGTTTCCTGAGAATAGCTTGTGTGGCGCCACTGGTATTCTCAGTACCATTGTCTGCATGCAGTGCTTAGGGAATTCTCCCAAATTTGTTGTTTACTGGAGCTAGATACTGCTGTAATTTCTCTGGAACTTCATATTTGTTGTGCAACAGGTACACTGTGGTATATTTGGAGTAATCATCAATGGAGGTGTCAATGAATGGTGAAAATATACTTTTTCTTCCCTGGAGTTAAAGGGACTCCGAGCAGTGCAAAAACTATGGAAAGATGCATATCATTTTAAAGCTCTCTTTCTCCTCTTTCCAATGATATATAAACCGCCACCCTACGCCTTTTAGTGTTCGCTATTTTCGCGATTGAAATTGCCGTAGCCGCGATTTCAATCACGAAAATATAGAAAACTAAAAGGAGTAGGGCAACATTTTAGGGGTCGTCAGAAAGAGGAGAAAGAGAGCTTTAAAATGATATCCATCTTTACATAGTTACATTGTATTACACAGTGCGACTTTTTCCTAAAGTCAGCAGCTCCATTCAGCAGAATCGAGCTGCTGACACTGGGGAAAGTGTCGTCCTGTTTAATACAATGTAACTATGGAAAGATGAATATCATTTTTAAGCTCTCTTTCTCCTCTTTCTGACGACCCCTAAATCGTTGCCCTACGCCTTTTAGTTGTCTATATTTTCGCAGCCGTGGCAATTTCAATTGCGAAAATAGCGAAAACTAAAATGCGTAGGGCGGTGATTTATATATCATTGGAAAGAGGAGAAAGAGAGCTTTAAAATGATATGCATCTTTCCACAGTTTCTGCACTGCTTGGAGTCCCTTTAAAGAGACACTGAAGCAGAAAAAAAAACGATGAAATTATGATTTGTATGTGTAGTACAGCTAAGAAATAAAACACTAAGATCAGATACATCAGTCTAATTGTTTCCAGTACAGGAAGAGTTAAGACACTCCATTTGTTATCTCTATACAAAAAAGCCATTATCTCTACGACTTTCAAAGTCGTGGAGAGGGCTGTTTTCTGACTTTTATTATCTCAACTGTTAGTTAACTATTTACTTTTCCTCTGGCAGAGGAGAGGTCATTAGTTCACAGACAGCTCTGAAAGAATAATTTTGAATGCTGAGTGTTGTGTAATCTGCACATATTAGAGAATGATGCAATGTTAGAAAAAACACTATATACCTGAAAATAAAAATATGAGAATATTTTCTTTGCTGCTAATCTTCTGGTAATTATTCATAGTACACAACCAATTAATTATATCATATATTTTTTTTCGCTTCAGTGTCTCTTTAAGGTCTTAAGGACCGCAAAGATCTGAAAGGATTAGAGCAATTCGATTTCTTGCTCTAATGTTGCTCTGTTTTAGAAAAGTCTTTCTGGTAGTTTTTCCTTTGATGCAGGTGACGCATTTTGATCACATTTGCAACATTTTAAACCACTGGCATTGTTGTGATCAACAATAAATTTGATTGCCTCATGATTTCTGTGCCCTAAACAGTTGTGCCAAGCATGGATGCAGTTTGCGTTTCTTCTCTTGCTGCATGAGTTTTTTCACTGCAATTTAACTGATGCAGCTGGTCTGTGGTTTCATCCTTTGCAAGCAGAATGTCCCAATTAGTGATAACACAACTATCACCTTGAAATGTCACTCTGTTTCCTTCCTTGGTTAGCTTCTTCACTGACAGACGATTGCTATCTTGATCTGGAACGTACAGAACATTCTTCACTGGTATTTCTTTAATGGTGCAATGTGAGATAGCATGAAAAAGAAAAACATCTCCAATTCCTTCTGAATTTATTGTGTTTTTATCCGCTTTGCTCTGATCACATTCAGTAAAGAAATTTCTGTCATTGATCATGTGACTGGCTCCTGAATCAATACACCATCTTTGTATGGATGATGCTTTCTTAGATTCAAATGCATATTTAGTTTCTGAAGTGATATCTTTGTCTTGCTTTACATTTTTAGCTTGCCGTTGCTTAGCTTGTTTTTGCATTCTTGCTTTCCAAATTCTACAATTTGCTTTTAAGTGACCAGGCACACAATAAACTCATGTGCTTCTGGCTGAATAGGATTAGCTTTGTTCAGTTTTAATGCAGTCTCTGTATTGCATGCACTTGCATGTGCAGCTTTATGGTTGTATTCATCAACCAACTTTCCTTACATATACAGAGTCCCATAACTTTCTGGAAGACCACTCAATAATAGTAACAATGCTGAATACCTCCCAACTTAGAAATAAGAAAGAGGGACACTTAAGCCACGCCCCTGCAACAACCCTCCCAGGGACAGTTGGGCACTATGTGCCGCAACATGAAAGTCACCAATTCCTCTCAGTCATTCAACCATCTCTAGGGTTTGTCTTATATAATCCTGCATATCTTGATCTTTCATTAGTTTGGTCTGACACAGTTTTCTGATTAGATAGAATTTATTGCTAAAATGTGCTCTCTCATGCACTTTCTGCAGATTCTCCTACATATCTTTTGAAGCTTTACACTGGCATACATGCACAATCTAGCCATCAATTATGCAGAGGGAGATCATGCTTTGAGCTCTTTGATCTTTCTCTGTCCACTCATCTGTGGGCAGCTCAGGTTTGAGTTCACTCACACATTTCCATATACCTTTAGGTACTAGAAGCATTTTCATCTTGAATTTCCAGGTCTGGTCATTCTGATTAGTCAGACTTGCTATGGAGACATTTACTGGAAAGTTGCTTGTAGCCATTTCTGCTGATTTTCCTTTCTCTGAGTATATATGTTGTTGTCTTTTGCCCTTACGTTTTGCAGCTCAATCTGTGGCTTCTCTTTTTGCTGTGCTGCTGTACTGGCTGTGCCAGGAACTTCTTTTGCTCCAAGAAAATAAACCTGCCAGGAGCTTCTGTTTTTCTGGGCTCCATAACCTTAGAAATGCTATAAAGTAATCTCCAGCTTCTTAATGCGCAGCAATGTAGAATGCAGGAGAAACAGGTATTAATCAGAAAACATCATGGTTAATGGCTCTCTTGGGTAATACACACCAAGAAGAAGAAGAACAACTTTATTCACAACTTCCTTTTATAGACACAAGATGTAGTAAGACCTCTGCTACTAAATATACACTGCCACCTGGTGGTTATAGCTGGTAATGTATCTTATACACACAGTAAACTGTTGTTACTAAATACACATTACAACATGTAACTATCCCTACCAGTATCTACTGATTCATGTTTGCCATTAAAGTCTAACTATTGTTACCAATCACTATCTAGTAAATAATTATTCATGGTTGCATGTGTGTAGTAGATCTCATGGAAGAGCACATGTTCTGCCAATTTGCAAGCCTCTGATTTGCTGTGATCACTTCTTGTTTACCCTACATAGAAAACAGAAGTGACTCATGCCAGAGATCAACAGAGCCTTTCAAATTGATCAAATGATCAGTGTGACCACATGTTTCACACTCATTTCTGCTACACATGCCCACTTTAACCCTTTCCTTAGGGTAAGTACCTCATTGAAGTAAGGAGCCTGGTTTAACTATGGTACTTAAGGCTCGTACACACGCTAGATTAAAGTCGATGAGGTGGCTGATATCAACCGCCTGTGCTGATAATCTGGCGTCTGTACAGCAGCCCCCCAACCCCCACCTGCCCAGCGATCCGCCAGACAGATCAAGTCGGGCAAGCAATCGCTGATAGCTTTGTTCTTGCCTCACACTTTTCCCGCCGCGTGACATCACATCTGCACTGCTTTGTTGTTCTTCCACCCCCATACATTGCAACAGAACTTCACTTCAGCCTGTAGGCCAACTATGCATCTGTACAGCCTTGGCCCAGCAATGTTGCCAGAGGGATCGGGTCCTGATCCTGATAAATCAATCTAGCATGTGTACGGGCCTTTACTGTTAGTGCCAGGCATAAATCCTTTAATGATAAAGTGCCCTTCTTAGAGCTCAGTGAAATGTCAGCCAGTAATTAAAAGTGGTCAGCTATGTTCTGTTTTGCGGGCTGGGAGAGCAGATAAAGCTTTCATATGACAGGAAGAGAAAAAAAGCCTGTGTGTATGTTCAGTATACTTTCCCCGTACAGCATATTACAATATAACTTCTCTCTGTTGTTATTCCCGCTTTGAACATCGGTTTTGACTAATTCAAGTAACATATTCTGCTGCACATAACATTTATAGGGCAGGGAATCAGAATTAATTCTCACCTGTCTCCCGATAATACACATATTCCTGCAGTAGTCTGTTTTGATGCATAACTGCTCTTCATTCGGTTTGTTTACTGACCTCATCTAGCAGAAAATGACAGAACAAATATCAGCACCAGATTACATTATAGTGATGTGACAGTTGTAGGCATCCTTCTGAGCTCCAGGGACCAGGGATTTAATAGAAAATCTACACTTAGCTTATCTGAAAGGAAGGGCCCTGCTTATTTTAATAGATCTTTATGGATACACTTATCTCTGCTGGATTCATGCATACACATAAAATACAACAGCAAGATAATGAGCCTTTTTGAAATAAGAATCTACTCATGGATCAGTAACATGTTACTTGCATATGGAAATATGGAATGGCCATAAATGAATCTTGCTGTGTTTATATACTGGTAAAAGTAATATAACACATAAAAAAGCTGATACTGAGGTGCCATATTATAAAGCTGTGACAGATTGCCATTTTATCGCCTGCCCTGTATCACAATTCATTGTAGCAAATCACCAACAGGAATGCAAGCCTATGAAAGGATGCTGTTGCTTTGCAGTGTGCACTGATGTTCTTCCTCCGACTGCTGACTCCTTATTGGCTGGAACAAGTCAACAGGTTATGTGGTATGGCTGACCAAAGAGAGCAGGTGAATGTCCCACCACAGCACTAAAAGAAAAGGCTGTGATCAGCCGCTAGGGATTGGCCAAAGGCTAGTCTTCTGAGAGAGAAGGACTTGTGTATCCTCCATTGAATCCCCATAGACCTAAGCAGTGTTTGCAACTTAAAAGGTGGCAATGTTATTATTGCAATAGAGGTGCCATTTAGCCATTGCAGTGGGCCTCGTTGTATTTTTATAAATAGGATGTATGGCAATTTTTGAAAAGAGATTTATAAATACACAATTGAGAGTTGCCTTTTAGCCCAGTTGACCTCCTGAGCCCAGTATGAGCCTAAAGCCCTGTACACACCAGACTGAACTCAGCCAAGGTGGTGGTTTGGGACCATCTTCACTAAGAATCCAGCATATGTACAGGTGTTGTACAAGGCCAGCATAAAAAGGTAGAACCCAAGCAAAAAGTTAGAGGAGAAGGGAAAAGAAAAAAGTAACAAGTGGGCATAAAATAAAAAGGGAGGGTTTCTTGGTGAGTCTATTACACCAACTCTTTTCTTTGGGCATCTGAACCCTTGAAAACCACCTGGCTTCCATATCTCAATATATAGTTATAGCCTATCCTGGCCTGTTTCATCCATGTCCACAGACCTATCAACCCTGTTCCACCACTGAATGATAGACGGGGCTGTGATTTTCTTGCATAATTTTAGTGTCATTGCCCTAACTGCATTTATTATATGGGAAACTTTATTTTTTTTGTTTTCAATGCCCTCCAAGACAAAGAAGAAGAAAAGGTAATGAATATATGAAGCAAAAACAGCTTCATCTGCAATGCAACGGAGGAGTTCTTATCTAAATCCAGGGACATTCTGCACAGTTTAAGTGTTTTTTTTTCTTTCCAGTGAGTCAAATGCTGCATGCGTTGCATAGACATCTTGATAGTGCTTTTGTGTGTCATAATGAAAACCCTCTTCTGCTGACCACCAGCAAGCTGCCTTTTAAAATCTTTTTCATACTCCCCCTAACTTGGAAGGGAGAGAGTTCAATTCTTATATCCAGCAGATTGCAAATTCATGAAATTCTGGGCTTGTTAGGGCCTTTTAATAAGCATTTAAATTCTCAAGCACTTGGCTCAAGACTACAAAAGAGATATTTCTTGTTGGCATCTTTTCTCTTGTAGCATAGGAGCTGACACCATTATCGTGGAAAAACCCTTTGTGCCTATGGTATCCACTTTACTAAGCATCCTGGACTGGTGACTGGCAGAGCAGGGTCAGGGCCCAGGCTTATGTCAGGACTGGCGACTTGCAGAGTAATGGCAGAGTACAGGCCAAGGCCAGGACTGGGGACTGGCAGAGCAGGGTCAGAGTACTGGTGCAAATCAGGACTGGCATCTTGCAGGGCAGGGTCAAACTGTTGGCGGAGATCAGGATTGACATCTTGCAGAGCTGTGTCAGGGTACACGCCCAGGTCAGAACTGTCAGCTGGTTGAGCAGGGTTTGAGTACTGGCTGAGATCAAGACTGAAAGCTGCCAGAGTAATGTCAGGACACAGGCCAAGGCATATGGCAGAGAGAGTCAGAGTACTGACTGAGATCAGTATAGCAGAGTAGTGTCAGGACATAAGCCAAAGTAAAAACTGGTGTCAGACAGAGTAGTGTTAGGGCATACGTCAAGATCAGGACTGCCATCTGCCAGAGTAGGGTCGAAGATAACAGGGAAAGATAAAAGTTGGATGTCAAGGAACAGCTTTTGGACACACCATGGACACACAGTGGAGATGTTCAGAGCAAAAAGCACCAAGTGAAGTGACCCATGTGGCATGCATGCTTTGAGACATTGCAGCTGTCCCATCATGGAGGACACCCAGCATGAAGGGGTGCTGAGGGCACTACAGATGTTAGATCATAGCATGTATGGGTACTGGAGTAAAGGGGTGAGTATGACCAGACCCCTGGCATGTGTTGTTCGTAATTTCAAATAGTATTAAAAGGCTTTAACTGCTTTATTATCAAATGTTAAATTTGACGTCTGTACGAGGTCGTTGTTTTAATTTTGGTGCTATCTTCAGTGGTTAACCACTTCACAACTAAGGGGTTTTACCCCTTGAGCACCAGAGCAATTTTCACCTTTCAGCGCTCCTTCCATTCATTCGTCTATAACTTTATCATTACTTATCACAATGAAATGAACTATATCTTGTTTTTTCCGCCGCCAATTAGACTTTCTTTAGGTAGGACATTATACCAAGAATTATTTTATTCTAAATGTGTTTTAATGGGAAAATAGGAAAAAATGTGGGAAAAAAAATTATTTTTCAGTTTTCGGCCTTTATAGTTTTTAAATAATGCATGCTACTGTAATTAAAACCCATGAAATGTATTTGCCCATTTGTCCCGGTTATAAAACCGTTTAAATTATGTCCCTATCACAATGTTTGGCGCCAATATTTTATTTGGAATTAAAGGTGTATTTTTTTTTAGTTTTGTGTCCATCCCTAATTACAAGCCCATAGTTTATAAAGTAACAGTGTTATATCCTCTTGACATAAATATTTAAAAAGTTCAGTCCCTAAGGTAACTATTTATGTATTTTTTTTAATTGTAATTTTTTTTTTAATTACAAAAAACAAAATTGGGGAGTATGGGAGGTAATGAGTTAATTTTTTGTGTATAACTAATGTATTTCTATATGAAAAATGCTTTAGGGTGTAGTTTTACTATTTGGCCACAAGATGGCCACAGTAACGTTTTGTTTATGCGTCCTGCACGCGTCCGGAAGGAAAGCTGGGAAACTTTTTTTTTCACAATGATCGCGCTGCTTATCGTAGAAGCAGCTGATCATTGCGGGGGCTTGGATCAATGAACGGGAACGTTTTTTTCCCGTGCATTGATCTCCGGGCGAGCGGGCGGCGGCGTGCATGAGCGCGGGGTCACGCGGACAAGCGAGCAGGAGCATGGACAGCGGCGGGAGCGGCGTCAGGTACGGATTTCTCCGTCCCTTGGTGTTAACAGGGTGGAAAAAGGGACGGAGAAATCCGAACCGCTGGGGGTAAAGTGGTTAAAGAGTTTTTCTGATTAGAAATAGCCATGGTCAGGTCAACAAGATGCTAATTATTTTGGCTTGCATGCATACTTAATGCAAATTGTATGCATGCTTGGAAGACCAGGGGGAGCTGCTCTGCAAGCAAGACAGACAGCAAGACTTGCAAGAGGTTGCAGGCCTTGTGCAGTGAAACCATTAAAAACAAAAAATCCATGGCTTTTATTTTTAAAGAAATCTCACAGCATGTGTGCACACAACTCTAGTCACACAGTCACGTATTCATTAAAGCAAATATGAAGTGAGGATCATGCTTGTGTCTGCATGAAACACAGATAATTTATTACGTTCGTTTGTACGTTTGTCTGCACTTGAATATCGACTTTTTTTTACAGTAGTCAGTGAGTCTCAGATAGCTCCTGAAAATGCAGCGGCCCCATAGGAAAGCATTACTTGCATTTTGCATGCAATTTTGCATTGTGGCAAAACAACTATCATTTCATCAAGTGTGGCCCCTGCATCAGAAATGTGGCTTAATTCACCACATGGGATAAACAGCAACATTTATTACGAACTGGCATTTCTCATTTTAAAGCCCAAAGCCAGGTCCTGATGTTTTTATTTTTGAAGTTCTTCTAGCTGTCATTTGACACTAAGATGATAATATTTGGGGACTCTGCTCACAAAGTGATGGGATGAAATACTTCGATCATTGCCTGGACTTGGCTTTAATAAGATACAATAAGATACAGTTTGCAAAACTGACACTGTCTTTTTGAATACTCTTTGAACTGCACTGACAGTTAACAAAACTACACGAATATTAAATCGTTCTATGTACAGTGGTATGCCCCAAAAGAGATTTAGAAGTCAGATGCAGTGTAACATGTGCGAACGCTTCACCTCTTCCTGCTTCTCACACTGTTAGTGATTCCTTTGAAATACACATCCTCTTAACTCCAGTCGCCCAAGGGTACCAATGCATTCCACACACGTAATGTCTGAGCGTATGCTGGCAATGGAAAAGGTGCTTGCAAGATGATAACTGTATGTCTGAGGAAGATAAGTCTATTTCATAAACAATGTTATTTAATTAGTCTACTATTCAGAAACAGAAAACTGTTTTCTTTAAAGAAGAACTTTGTGCAAGCAGAATGCATGGTTAAAATGAACTCTCTTACCTGCCAGCGGACCTGATATTCTGGACAGACATGATATGTTTATCACCATTCTGGTACACTGCAGCCAGAAAGGTAATTAACTATCATATTGGGAAGGGTTATTCAGACTTATGTGAAACTATGTCCTTGACACTATTGGTGGCACAGAGATAAGCAACCTAGCCAAGGTGAACATTCATATTTATGCATAAAAAACGTGCATAAAATTGCACAAATGGTAGTCAGATTATTATATGATAGAAAAAAGCAGACGGGCACTACAGCGCTAGTGTGTTATTCAAAAGGTATGGTAAACAGTGATGATAACATAGGAGGATAGATAGGCAGGATACTGATGGATCATGTGCACTTCAAACTTATGACAAAAACATGCTGTATAATTTCACAATGAAGAAAGGAAAGGAGCAGTTTGGCACTGGCACTCCACTTAAAAAAGCTTTATTCTTCTGGCTTGAAGAAATGACATACAGTCTGTATCAAAAAAGTTTCATGCTTAAAACATCCTACCAGATCTTCCTAATGCTGCGGGGTATGGTGGGAGCGGTGTTGTAGGGTCTGACGACCGTTTCGCTCACTGAGCGTCCTCAGAGGCTCTCTGCACGCCGCGGCTTCCAGTCTAGGAAATATTTATAGGGATGTCCTCCCTCTCGCTGGTGCGCTCATTCACCGCCATTCGCCGCATCCCGGCCGGCTGTCGCTCGATCGACGCCACGCCGGTAGCGGAAGTGCGTGCGTTCCACCTTGGTTCCTCCTTGCTGGGAACAACAATGTATCCACCAGCGATGTGGAACTTAGCAGCTAGATGGCGCTAAAACGTAAAGAAACAACACAGCACGGTATTGGATGGAGCTCATCCTTCATACCGAATGCTGTGTAGCCTGGCTCGGAAGAAAGAACGTATAATTAAAAAGTACAGTCTCCAGTAACACCTACACTTTTATGGAGAAGGAGGGGGGGAGGGGAGGAAAAAGAAAGAAAAGAGAAAAGGGGCCATAGTGTGATGATGCACATGCACCGAAGACCCAGGACACAAGTCCTAAAAACGGGACCCCAATGCATCGGCACCAGCACTACATTAACCAAGGCAATATTAGTTAGTTTTCAAACTTTGAAATCTTCAAATTTTTAAATTTTTCAACTTTCCAATCTAGACAAAGTAGGATCACACTTAGACTTTGCACATTCTCATTATGTTTCAACTGTCTAAGTCCTACAAACTTTTCCCACCTACCCACAGCAAGTGTTCTTACTGTACTAAGCTAAAAACAACAATCAGATACATTTAGTCTGTGACTCATCATATGGAAGAAATCGGAAGGATACATCATACACTAGCATTTCAATTAATTTTAGATTTTGGATTAGGGGTCTAAAAAACAGTCCATGTCCACATAATCATTAAGGCCTAACGCTCCCATGGCATCAGTCCTAATAATCCATTGGGTTTCTCTCCTTAGCAACATTTGCTTTCTATTTCCTCCTCTGTGTGGAATCATAACCTGTTCCAGTCCAGCAAACTTCAAACACCCTGGATCTCCACCATGTTTTGATCTGACATGTTCTATTACACGAGGGCAGCCTTTCCCTGACCCTATGGACCCTATGTGGCCTTGTATTCTCTCCTTGAGTTTTCTGGTGGTCATGCCTACATAAAAACGCATGCATGGACACCAGAGAATGTACATCACATATCTGGTCTGGCACGTAATCAACGTTCTTAGATTATTTTCTACTGGGCCCACTTTCAAGCATCTGCCTTGTTCCATCTGAGGACAGACTGAACACCGTCCACACTTAAAGTTTCCTCTAGGTTGCATTTTTTCTAACCAATTTTGTTTCTTTGGGGTCCTAAACTCACTACTTGTAAGTTGGCTGCCCAAGGTTGGTGCTCTTTTAAATGTGCTTAAAGGTGGTTCCTTATATATTTTCCCTAAAATGGGGTCCCTCTCAATACTTTTCCAATTTTTCAAAATACTTTTTTTGACTTCTCTCTCCATTGGTGTATATTCAAAGGTAAAGGTAAGTCGTTCATTTTTCTTTTGTTGCTTCTTATCTTTCCATATTATTAAATTTTTTCTGTCTACTTTTTGTGCCCTTATCATGGCTTCATCAAGCTGTTTCTGGTCATAACCTCTTTTCTGCAAATTCTATCTTAGTTCTTCTGCTTGTTCCATGAAGTCCTCGTCATTAGTGTTGTTTCGCCTTAATCGTAAAAATTGGCTGTACGGTAGGGATTTGAACACATGTTCCGGATGGTAACTTTCCCTATGTAAAAAAGTATTCCCTGTAATAGGTTTTTTTATATCCTTTTGATGTAACGTCCATCTTGTATCCGGATATTTAGGTCCAGGTATGCCACTTCCTTCATATTATAAACGTATGTAAACTGCATATTATTTTTCCCATTATTAAGATATTCAAAAAATTCTCTAAACTCATCCTCGGTCCCGGTCCAGAACACCAGGACGTTGTCCACGAACCTGGACCATCTCCCGAGGCATCTGCCATGGGGTACATCCGAGCCATACACGTATAACTCCTCCCATCACGCCAAAAACAGATTGGCATACGTGCATGAGATGGATGTTCCCATGGCAGTGCCCATCAGTTTATGCCTACACAGTACAGAATAGCTGCCAATGAGATTATTTTAGCACACTTATCTCAACCGACTTCCTCCATTCAGTTTTTCAAGTGTGTTCCACTGAAACATTACTCTTTCTCAGTTGCTTAGTTGAGCCCTACTGTACATGATGACCTGATAGCTTTAAGCACACCAGGCCTGTATACTGGCCATTGTTTTTTGTTTAGGTATATTTATTGCTTTACAAATACTGCCCAACCATCGTATCCTCTGCTGGCTCCCTTCTCCTTTTTTCTCATATTTTCCTTATATCAAGGCCTTCTCTAGTGACTCCTAGTATTTAACTGCTGTGTATGGTCAACGTATTTGAGTTTTAACTTTACTATAAATCCTTCTAGTAAGCAATCTAGTCTTATTTCTTTGAGTACCATCTATTATTTTGTATTGGATAGACTCCAGCCTTAACCATCTTGATCTTTATTGGTAAATTACAGATTGCCCAGCAAGCTCATAGTAAACCAGAACTCCAAAGAGTGTACAAGGGGCTAAAAAGGACCAGTAAGGCTTCTTACTAAAAATGCAATGTAAAACAGAATTTTGCCTTCTTAAAACAGAAGGCATTTGCGACTATTCAGGTTGGAGAGAGCATAGGAGTTATTCCACAATGCTTGCTGGGCAATCTATAACTCAGAGTGTTTCTCCTACTCCATAGAGCCATATTAATCCATGCAATGGGCTGATGAGGATCAACCTGTGCAAAACAGTCTGTATTCTGTTCTGTGCAGAGGAGAGGGGAATGATAAGTGAGCAGCACCCACAGTACTCTGCTGCAGGAATGTCCTTTGAAATTCAAGTAGATAACAATAGGAATCGGGTAAGAACAATCTGTCTTGGTGAACGATACCTGTACACACTTTAGATTTAGAGCGTGAAAGATCCTTTCAGCCAAGGAAAATATAAAGTGACTTCATAGGCTTTAGACATACTGTATTTTGTATGCTAGTGACAGATGCATAGTTAGTGCACACTACTTTTTTTTGTAACTGCTGGCTTTATTTTCCATGCACAAAAAACAGTGCCAAGCTGCTTGCACTACCGGTAGTAATCAGCATAGGCCAATTTGAAAAGCAAAAGAAGAGCTCTATAGCTTGTATGAAATACATACAAGGATGATGAGAGCTTTCTAAACAAATAGGCCAACAGAGATGCATAGAGCTGTATAGAAGTCTAGGCCAATGCAAGCTCTTGAGCCAGCTGCACTGTTACATCAATAATAGTTCTACAGTTCTACTATAGCTTTTCAAATTTGTATTAGATTAATGAAGACATAGCGCATTGCATTAATTATATATATATATATATATATATATATATATATATATATATATATATATATATATATATATATATGCCATGAGAACCCCTGTGGGAATTGGCGGTGTAAAAGATTGCTGTGGCATTGACCCTTCAGGAATTTTAAGTTACACTGTAATATTGTGTAGTAGCTGATTCATTTGCACCGTGTATGTCATAGTGACAGGTGTTTAAAGTAATCTGACCGGTGACCTAGAAAGTCACATTCTGTACTGAATGGGAATTGTATTATTGCTATTTCACCTGCAGCATCTGATATATCCGCTGTCTGTAATATTCTAGAATCTCTCATTCTCAGCATATTCCAGGAAAAGCACAAATAAATATCAAACAGAAGCTGTAGTAGAAATATTTTTTAACATATCGAGATTGAATATCTCTTTTTTTCCTTCAGGTTTAAAAATGCTGGAAAGCGTGAAATGAAATCTAAGTATGTGGGGAGATGAAAAGAGGAGCAGAATTACTTTTATAGATGAAAAGCATATACAATATAAAATAACTAGTGCATGTTTGTGCATGGGGAGACCTTGGTCTATTGGTCTGTATGAAAGACAGTCACATTCATTCTGCTATAAAATACACTTCATCTCTCTAACCAGAGACAAGCTATCAGGTCAGAATTGTGTGCCCAAATATACTGTTACTGTCAGCTGTATGTGCTCTACATTCCCAAGCTGCCATTTATAGAGGTAGTGCTCGTATGTGGAGATCAACCAGCAACTGTAAAACGGAAATATCAATAACTTTCATACTTTACACTGGTGTTTCAGGCTGTATTGTCAAACAATTTTATTTATTTATTTATGTTTTTCCATTGGCGAACTTATATCAAAGAAACTGATTTTTCTTAATTTCTTTTTTTTTGTTGTTTGTTTTTAATAACATATTTTAAGAGTTTTGGAAATTGATAAAGTGGATCTTGTATTAAAGTCACACTACACAGATATTAACAAGACACAGTGAGGCCTGGAACCCCCTAGAGCGTTTTTTTTTTTTTTGAGAGTATAGGGAGCGCTTTCAATAGCAATTTCCCTAAACGCTCTGCTAATGTAAAACAATTAGTGATGGGCCGAACCTCCGATTTAAGGTTCGCGAAGCCTGTTGCGGAAGGTTCGGTTCGGTTCGCAGGAACTTCCGCGAACCGCAATAGACTTCAATGGGGAGGCGAACTTTGAAAACTAGAAACATTTCTGCTGGCCAGAAAAGTGATGGAAAAGATGTTTCAAGGTGTCTAAAACCTGAGATCTTTCAGTGACTACAAGAGGGGAAATTTTTTTTCAAAAATACCTTATAGTTTTTGAGAAAATCAATTTTAAAGTAACTCCTTCTGACCGTGGGAAAATTAAGCGCCGCTTTAAGGTGTGAGATTTTGGAAAGTGAAATAGGGAGCCAATGAAAGCCTATGGGGGATTTTACTACTTTTGCACCCCTGTAACTCTGGTTTGCAGAGATGTAGGGACCCCATCTTTGGAATCCAAGTCTAACAATATGTCTTCTACTTGCATGAGACATTTCGTGAAATTCAGACGTTGCTAACAGCCATGGCTGCGATTTATGTACGTCAGAATCACTACCATTGAAATTGCCCAAATAAACAGGTTTTTGTGACCCTAGGCTATGACCTCTTCGGCCTAGGGGCCCGAAACTCACCAGTTATGATCCCCCTAACAGTTCCTACAATGCTAGAAAATTTGCCACTGCTGAGCAATTGCCCTTTGAAAAGATTTGAGATTTTTGAAAGTGATATAGGGAGCCTAATGGAAGCCTATGGCAGAATTCAGCACTTTTGCACCCCTATAATTCTGGTTGGTTATCATCACCCGCCGACTTTAGCAGTTAATAGCAAAGGCCCCTTACATCCTAGCAACACCAAATTTGCAGGATATGTTAAAAAGATAGCAGGAAACAATATTTAAAGGACTTCCGAGGCCACAAATGTGAAAAAAGTTAAATACCTTTTCATAATCCAGATCCATGGAGGACGCCATCCGCGCCCTCCCGTTCATTCCCCCATGGCTCCCGCAGTAATACCGGCCCCGGTCGGGTCCCGACTCCCGACCCCTCCGAACAGGTCGTGTTCTCATTCCCCACTCAATATGGCCACCACAGATTGCCGCATCTGCGCAGTCCGCACAGACGCGATTGCACCTGCGCAGCTCTAGGGCCTCCTCCTGCCGCGTCATCAATATGCGTGCATACATCGGACGCATCGGGAGGAGGACCTAGAGCTGCGCAGTCGCAATCGCATCTATGCGGACTGCGCAGCCGCGGCAATCTGTGGCGGCCATATTGAGGGGGGAATGAGAACCCGACCCGTTTGGAGGGGTCAGGACCCGACCGGGGCCGGTATTACTGCGGGTGCCATGGCGGAATGAACGGGGGGCGCAAATGGCGTCCTCCATGGATCTGGATTATGAAATGGTATTTAACTTTTTTCATACTTGTGGCCTCGTAAGTCCTTTAAAAAAAAATATATATATATATATGTGACGATATATATAATATATATATATATATATGTATATATATTTTTTTATACATATATTTATTATTTTTATGTGCTGAGTGTGGGAAATAAATGAAAAAAAAATTACGTGGGGTCCCCCCTCCCGAGCCTCTGTAACCCCTTGTCCCTCATGCAGGCTGGGATAGCCAGAATGCGGAGCCCCGGCCAACTGGGGCTTCGCACCCTGAGCTATACCAGCCCACATGGTCCATAGTATGGGGGGGCTCCGGGGGGGGGGGGGAGGGGCGGCCAAGCCTTCCCCTCCTCTCCCCCCGGAGCCATTGTCCAATCCATGGACACGGGGCTCTTCCCCACCTCCGGTGCCCCAGGAGGAGGTGGGGGCAAAGACTCCCTGGGGGGGGGGGTTCATGGTGGCATCTGGGAGTCCCCTTTAAGAACGGGACCCCAGATGCCCACCCCCCTCCCAGGAGAAATGAGTATAGGGGTACAAACTACCCTTTACCCATTTCCACAAAGGGTTTAAACTGCCCTCATCCAAATATGCAACCACCTGCTCATGGCAAGAGACAGAGGAGAGTGCTCGATTCTCATACTGCTAGACCTTTCTGCAGCCTTTGACACAGTTGACCATGACATCTTGATAAACAGGCTACAGGAATACTGCAGCATTGATGGCATAGTACTTCAGTGGTTCCAATCCTTCTTGAGTGGCAGAACCCACAAAGTGTCTATGGGGCCCTTCCTGTCCACCCCTGTAACACTTAAGTATGGGGTGCCCCAGGGCTCAATCCTCTCTCCCCTGCTTTTCACAATTTACATGCTACCGTTGGGAAAACTAATCCAAAAACATGGCCTGACATACCACTGCTATGCAGACGACACCCAACTATATCTTTCCTTCAAGCCTGGTGTGACAGACCCAACTCTAACTATAAACGCCTGCTTACGTGAACTACAGCAATGGATGAATGACAACTGGCTGAAACTAAATGCAGACAAAACTGAAGTCCTTCTGATTGGAGGGCAGAGCATGATAACAAAACAACTTAACTTGCAGTCTTCACCACTGGGAATAGGAGGCACGTATCTACCCAGCTCTGATCATGTGCGTAGCCTGGGAGTTCTAATTGATGGGGATTTAAACTTCAGAACTCAAATCTCTGCTGTGGTGAAATCATCCTATTTTCACCTGAAGAACATTGCAAAAATCAAGCACCTCATACCCCCAGAAGATCTGCCAACCTTAGTCCACGCCTTCATCACATCCCGACTGGACTACTGCAATGCTCTCTACACTGGCCTTCCAAAAAAGGTCTTGTACCGTCTACAGCTGATACAGAATACTGCTGCCAGACTGCTAACCAACCAACCCCGTCACTGCCACATAACGCCAGTCCTGCATTCCCTTCATTGGCTACCTATAGAATGGAGGGTCCTATACAAGATCGGCCTACTGACATTTAAATCCCTGAATAATCTAGGCCCTGGATACATGAAAGATATGTTACAGCTGCGTAGCAATCCCCGCATTCTCAGATCCACAGGTTCTAATAATCTAGTCATACCCAGAGTCCACTTGGAAACTTTTGGTCCCAGAGCCTTCTGTCATGCTGCCCCTACGTTTTGGAACTCCTTACCTCAACAGATCAGGACAGCCCCATCCCTGGACGTGTTTAAATCCAGACTGAAAACCCACCTGTTCAGTCTGGCATTTGCAGAAATATAACTTTTGTTGTGTGAATACTTCATCCTTTTAATTACTGAATCTGAGAGAGCCTAAGCGCTTTGAGTCCTATGGGAGAAAAGCGCTATAGAATTGTTATTGTATTGTATATTGTATAATAAAAACACAACCACAAGAAAAGTATTTTATTATTCTAAATTAACCATAAATACTTACCTGTACCTTTAAAAAAAGTTTTCCCACGCCAATATCCATGGTAAACGATCCAACGAACTGTATCCTCTTATGTTGCGATCTTCAATTAAGTTGATTGAAGATCTCCGATGCCTCCCACATAGCAGAGAATGCCTCCTTTTGGACGCATAGCTGCCGGCTCCTGCTGTCTCTCCCCACCTCCTCACCTGTCACTCTCACCTAGCCTGGCACCCATGGGTGCACTGGGTGCCAGGCTAGGTGAGGGTGACAGGTGCAGGCAGGTGGGGAGAGACAGCAGCGAGCCGGCAGCTTCACGTCCTGCTCAGGACGCATTCTCTGCTATACTAACTTGAATCATCCGGTTCTTTTTAATGAATCGGTTCTTTTTTTTTATAAATCAGCTCATTTTACTTTAAAACTTTAAAATTGATTTTCTCAAAAAGTATAAGGTCTTTTTGAAAAAAAAAATTTCCTCTTGTTCCCACTATTCCACGTAACATTCCCAACAATTTTGTTGTTTCTACCATGTAAGGGGACTTTGCTATTAACCGTTAAAGTCAGCGGCCATTAAAGTCTATGGGCGAACCGAACTTTGAAAAAAAGTTCCCGGTTCTCTGCGAACGCGAACCACCAAAGTTCGCCTGGAACCGTTCGCCGGCGAACCGTTCGGCCCGTCTCTAAAAACAATGTGACAGATTCCACTAGAGTGATTGCTATTAAGGAAATTGCAATCGTAGGACGTGCAGCATTTTGGGAGCGTTTCCATTCGTATGAATTGTATAGGAGCAGGGAAATGGCTCCCAAAATCACTTGCAAAACGTGATTTTGCGCTTTCTAGTGGGTTCCAGGTCTGAGAGAAGAAATCTTGTTTACGGTTTGCTTGAATTATTCTGCAACGCAACTAAGCACTATGAACTAGCCCTAGAGGTCCGACAGCAGTTATTTTACAGAAAGCAATCCTATACTCTCTTTATATGCTTATTATTATTATTAATAAAAATGTAAGTCCCTTTTGAAAGTTGAGTAGTAATGTTTTTCAGAATGTAACAGTAATGTTGTTCAGCCTTCTAAATTGTATCTACCTGCAGAGATATTGACTCTGTGTGTCAGTTCTGAGCTTAGATCAGTATATTATATTTCTTTGTTCTCTCCTCATAGAGGCGATCAAAAGCAGATGCAGATCCAATCTCTGCAACACTTACATATAAATCACACATTATTTCTTTATTAAGCCATTACTTCCCAGATTTGCCCCTCATTTTGCCAATATGTTTGGTATATATTATGTGTGTGCATGTGTATAATGGAACAATGGACCAACGAAATATTGCATTTAACAAAAAGAAACACTGTAACCATGGATCTTGAGTTATACAGTGGGATGCGAAAGTTTGGGCAACCTTGTGAAATGTCATGATTTTCCTGTATAAATCGTTGGTTGCTACAATAAAAATGTCAGTTAAATATATCATATAGGAGACACACACAGTGATATTTGATAAGTGAAATAAAGTTTATTGGATTTACAGAAAGTGCGCAATAATTGTTTAACCAAAATTAGGCAGGTGCATAAAAAAGACATGAAATCAATATTAAGTAGATCCTCCTTTTGCAGAAATTACAGCCTCTAAATGCTTCCTGTAGGTTCCAATGAGAGTCTGGATTCTGGTTAAAGGTATTTTGGATCATTCCTCTTTACAAAACATTTCTAGTTCATTCAGGTTTGATGGCTTCCGAGCATTGGTAGCTCTTTTTAACTCACACCACAGATTTTTAATTATATTTAGGTCTGGGGATTGAGATGGCCATTTTAGAACATTGTACTTGTTCCTCTGCATGAATGCCTTAGTGGATTTTGAGCAGTGTTTAGGGTCGTTGTCTTGTTGAAAGATCCAGCCCCGGCGCAGCTTCAGCTTTGTCACTGATTCCTGGACATTGGTCTCCAATCTGCTGATACTGAGTGGAATCCATGTGTCCCTCAACTTAACAAGATTCCCAGTCCCTGCACTGGCCACACAACCCCACAGCATTATGGAACCACCACCTTATTTTACTGTAGGCAGAAAGTGTTTTTCTTGGAATGCTATGTTGTTTTTCTTCCGTGCATAACTCCCCTTGTTATGCCCAAATAGCTCAATTTTAGTTTCATCAGTCCACAGCACCTTACTCCAAAATGAAGCTGGCTTGTCCAAATGTGCTTTAGCATACTTAAAGGGACACTTAAGTCAAACAAAAAAAATGAGTTTTACTCACCTAGGGCTTCCAATAGCCCCCTGCAGCTGTCGGTACCCTCGCCGTCTCCCTCCGATCCTCCTGGCCCCGCCAGCAGCCACTTCCTGTCTCGGTGACAGGAGCTGACAGGCTGGGGACGCGAGTGATTCTTCGCGTTCCCAGACACATTAGCACCCTCTATGCTGCTATATGGTATATGATATATGCTATAGCAGCATAGATGGCGCTATTGTGGCGCTATTTTTTTGTTTGACTTAAGTGTCCCTTTAACGTGGCTCTGTTTGTGCTGTGCGTGGAGAAAAGGCTTCCTCTGCATAACTCTCGCATACAGCATCTCCTTTTGTAAAGTGCGCTGAAGGGTTGAACGATGCACAGCGACTCCATCTGCAGCAAGATTATGTTGTAGATCTTTGGTGTTGGTCTGTGGGTTGACTGTTCTCACCATTCGTCGCTTCTGTTCATCCAAGATTTTTCTTGGTCTGCCACTTCGAGCCTCAACTTGAACTGAGCCTGTGGTCTTCCATTTCCTCAATATGTTTCTAACTGTGGAAACAGGCAGCTGAAATCTGTATCCTTCCCCTAAACCATGCTGTATCCTTCCCCTAAACCATGATGCTGAACAATCTTTGTCTTCAGATCATGTGAGAGTTGCTTTGAGACCCCCATGTTGCTACTTTGTAGAGAAAATTAAAAGAGGAGGGAAACTTACAATTGACCCCCTTCAATACTCTTTCTCATAATTGATTTCACCTGTGTATGTAGCTCAGGGGTCACTGAGCTTACCTAGCCAATTTGAGTTCCAAGAATTAGTTCTAAAGGTTTTGGAATCAATAAAATGACAACAGTGCCCAAAATTATGCACCTGGCTAATTTTATTTAAACAATTATTGCGCACTTTCTGTAAATCCAATAAACTTCATATCACTTCTCAAATATCACTTCGTGTGTCTCCTATATGATATATTCAACTGACTTTTTTATCGTAACAACAAACAATTTATACAGGAAAATCATTACAATTAACAAGGTTGCTCAAACTTTCGCATCCCACTGTATATACTTTTCCAGTTAACAAAAAGTAAAAGCAATTTCACACAGGTTTGCCCATTTTTTAAATATAAGGTATAGCTAGTGTATCAATAGCATTAAAAGAAAGCCCCATCTTTCCTCTAAAAACAATGTATCTAAGGTCTATAATAAAACTCTAAAAGGGAACGGACTCTTAGGGACTGGACATGAAGCCTATATAAAGTTGATTCTGAAGCCGGGAAAAGATCCCCAAAACCCGGGCTCCTATCGCCCGGTATCTTTGATAAACCAAGATGCTAAACTGTTTACCAAAATCATGGCAGACAGACTGGCTAACCTTATGCCAAAGTTGATAAATGGGGAGCAGGTGGGATTAATTAGGGGAAGAGCCGTGGTCACTAATATACGCAAGGTTCTGCTGGTGTTGAAACAAGTAAAGGCCTATCCAACCACATACAAAAATAGTGCTTTAATAACATTTGACACGGAGAAAGCATTTGATGCTGTAAGATGGGGCTGGATAGAGGCAGTGCTTGTAAGAATGGGCTTCCAAGGGGAATTTCTTAATATGTTTAGGTCAATATATAGCTCTCCCCAGGCCAGAATTTTTACCTCGGGTTTTCTTTCTAGACCAATCCAACTACAAAGAGTGACAAGACAAGGCTGTCACCTGTCACCCCTTCTCTTTAATTTGGCCTTGTAGCCAATGGCAAGATGGATCCACTCAGAATTAGAGGGGTTAAAAGTGGGAAGAGAAAAACTAGTGCAAGCTTTATTTGCAGATGACTTATTATTATTCCTCTCCAACCTAATGCAACAGCTACCGCAAGCATTAAAGATCATTGAGGAAGTGGGGCAACACTCCGGCTTCAGAATCAACACGGGCAAAACAGAAATGCTGATGCTCTCCAAGCACGCAAACTTAGAGATGGCAGGAACGCTGGGTGTGCAATTGGCAAGAGACAAGATTCGCTACCTAGGTATAGTCATAGGAAGAAATTCCAGTTCGATCTACCAGAGAAACTTCTCCTCACTCATAAAATCAATTATAGCACAGCTACAAGGCTGGGAATACCATTAGGGGTTTCTGGCAGAGCAGCTCTGCTCAAGATGGTTAGTTTTGGGAGGTTACTCTACCCAATGCAGGTCATTCCCATGCTCCTGAAACATGCAGATGTTAAAGCCTTGAATGCAGCCTTTACTCACTTCACATGGAGCGGTAAAAGGGCCTGAATTAAACTTTCGAGAATACAACTCCCTTGGTTGGGGGGTTAGCGTTCCCTAATATAAGAAGATATAATCTAACCTGTATGTTTCGACATGTTCGAGACTGGGTAGCAAACACATCATTCTTTTCAAACATACAACTAGAAAAACAGGTAGCGGAACCCTGGGAACTGACAGGAATACTACACGCAGGCTGGGCCTCTCTGCCTCTACGATTAAAACACAATGTGATTTTCAGAGATACCCTGATAACCTGGAGGGAAGTTTGAAAGATATTTAAATTACCCTGGAAGATATCTAAATATATGCCCCTAGAGGGCAACCCGGATTTTAAGCCAGGCTCATGTCACAAGCCCTATGTGAAATGGGCGGAAAAAGGAATAGAAAAATTAGGGAACCTATTGGATCTGAAAGAACATAAGTATCTCACCCTAAATGATTTGAGACTAAATTATGGAATCCCAAAATGTGACTTCCTGGTCTATAATCAGATCAAGTCTTACACTAAAGCTAATTTAAATAGTATTTCCTCCATAGCTAAGATCCTCCTCTTTGACTTATTCCTAACACCTAGAGGTGAGAAACTGTCCTTGTCGGATATACAGAGAGGCCTGGCCAAATTGGACAAGAAGGTAAAGCCATACAAAACATGAAAAACTGGAATAAATATTTCCAAATGCCCCAATTAGAGAAAAATATCCTAGAAGGAAATAACTTGATAAAAAAAAAAAACAATGTATATGTTTTCCGGGCTAACTCCAAAATGGGAGTGCAGCTATCAGTTAATACATTACACCTCTCAAAGCCTTAAAATGGTCTGGACAAACACAGATTTAAAAGGCTTGGATCTGGCATGGTTAATCTAGGCATTCCATGTCCTGAATCAAAGGTACTAACTTTGTGAAGTGTTTGAATAAACAACCTTTTTCTCAGTACAGGTATGGAAAGGCAAGTAAGGCGACTGGGCTGCCTGCAGCCTCTATTCAGCATAAATCTCCCAGCATGCATTTTATTAGAAACTGTGTTGTAAGCATAATTGATGATAAGGAGCCCAGCTAGATGTTTCAGCTTATACAGGGGAAATTACAAAATATAATCAGGAAACTAGTGGTATTGGCTGCTAAGCATGCAAAGTTTCTGGGTAGAGGTCTCTTTTAATGGTATTCAGAAGAACTGATTAATGGAAAACAAGAGAATTTCTTTGTCTGAAGTGTCTAATGAGGTGAATTGCAAACACAATAGTCAATAAAATTAGGAATCATATAATGTTAAAATACCACAGGGCCTCAGCACAGTCTAGGAATGCTAAAAAAACCTGAGAACACCCCTACATCTATCCTTCCTCTGCACTGTCATCTACATATGTCCAGTGGTTATGGACTGTGTACATTAATAATAATACTTTTTTTTTACTTTTAATCAGAATAGTAATAAACGGAAAACAAGGGAATTCTGATTGTGCTTTTAACTGTTTAGTGTCAAACGTCAAACCAACAAAAGTTGATTTGGGGGAAACCCTTTATAACTAACTGTATATAGGATTAGTGCTTTGGCAGTTAGTCATTAAAGGTGTTACCAAATCAACATTTGTTGGTGTGCCGTCAACAAATCTGCTCTTCAACTAACACCGGATCACTCCTTTCTCTCTTAAAATTGTTGAAATAGTTCACCCAGGTAAATTCCGTAAATGATTATGATCAAAAAAATAAAGCACAGCAGTGATTACAATCTCTTGCTGTAAATATTGCAATATACCACTTTTATACAATGTAAGAAACTGCTTTGTAAAGGTTGTGACAATAAGGCTGGAGTCATTGGATGTGATGCTAAGGTTGCAACCAGATCTGGGCTCAGGGACCAGGAGGACCCACAGAGGGCTGATCATTAGTGACTACAGCAGCTCTTCACTCGTGCTATAGTCCTAACAATTATTTCTATTTGTACTTTGAAATTAAATCATTAACAAATTGTCACCATTCATCTGCTTATACCTCTCTGACATTTAGGAAGTCCTTGGAAAGCAGAGTTTGGCACCCTGTATCATGTGTTGGAGGAGGTCCAGTATAAGATCTCTACTGGGCACATGGTTCTGTAGCTATGCCACTAATCCAGCCTTATGTTCCGAAATTGTGCAAAGCAGTTGTCTTGCATATCAGAAAACGTAGTATATTGTAGTTACGTATTTAGTTCGTATTTTTCAGTAAGAGATTTGTTTACGAGTAATACAATAATACAATACAATAATAAAAAAAACAGGTAAGAGGATAGTATATGAGAAATAATAGAATACAAACACTTGAAAAAAATAATCACTGTAGCAATTTTGTAATAGGAATTGTGTCATCTTCTTGCCAACTAAGAAAGCCATCATTTAGGGGCCCGTTCTCACTTAGGTGATTAGCAGGTGATTCAACATTGCTAGCGTAATGTAAACCTAATGGCAGTGATCTCACTGACGCGATTGCCGTTGATCGCAGGTATTTTGCGATTAGCGGCAAATGCAAAATGTGTTCCCTGCAGCATTTTGCAGCGATTCAGGAGCTATCGTAATACAGTGCTTATAAAAGCACTGATGGTGATTGTTCTGAATCGCGAGAGTGTACAGTGATTTTACCACGCTAATTGTGGTAATATCACCCGCGCAAAATAGTAGCACTAAGCACTACCGTCTTGCTACTTTTAAGTTTGAATGGGCCCAGAGTAGTGGGGCCAGTCTGCAATGCTAAAGTATGCAAATGTTGGGGACGAAGACCACAGCT
The DNA here is from genome assembly GCF_040937935.1 of Hyperolius riggenbachi. NCBI lineage: Eukaryota > Metazoa > Chordata > Amphibia > Anura > Hyperoliidae > Hyperolius > Hyperolius riggenbachi. The sequence goes on from NC_090649.1 coordinate 284,615,102, forward strand.
TCCAGCGTAAAGAATTTGTTTAAAAACATCAGACACTTTTAAGAAGATTATACCAGAATGGAAATCTAATTTCCCCACAAAGGCTGATAGATTACTGCATATGTGCCACAGGAAGGAAATATGACTTGCTTCAGCTAATTTTTGCAAGAGTTATAATGAATGGCTTGATTCTAGGTTAAAGAGATTCAAATCACAGACAGTAATTAGCAGGGGCATATGGCTGCAGTTCAGTAAAGGTCATTGATGATTATAAATTATGTAAACCTGAAAATGAAATCCAAAAGCACAGACCTATTTAAAATGGTGTTGTGAGTATGAACGCCTTGAGACTAAAAGAAGATAGCTTGACTTAAAATTAGAATTTCAGTTAATTTACATATAAAGTAATAATGTATTAGGTTGTTCTTTAGCTACTTAATATTAATCAGATAAAATTAAAATGTCAGAAATTTAAATAACATTAGAAAAAATTAGTCTTTTGTAAATACATTTTATCCAGGCTTATTACTGTAAGTTTATAGAGCTTTTCATAATATGAAGATAGATATATTTGCTTCCTTGCTCTTGATACTCATTAGGTTATCACAGATGTCAAGGACTTTTCCTTGGTTGCAGAAAAGAGGTACCTTTAGGTGTCTATACACAGATCAATTTCCTTGTGATGCAGCAAGGCAATCGATCCCTCTCTGGTAAGAGAGGAATCAAATCCTTCTACACAGCACATTGATTCGCAATATATTTCACCTGGAAATCTATTGGGAATTGGTCGGACCAAAGTGCTGCACTGTTTAATGCAGTGCAATGCTATGGTTTATCGATCGGATACCACTCCTGCCCGCCCCAGTTGACAGAAATTTTCCATCCTGTCTGATCGATTTTAGCTCCAATATGGATTGGAATTCCGATCGATTGGACATGTTGTGCATTAGACTGAAACAGAAACATTGATGTATCTGCCTGCTTTAGACTGGGCTGCCTATTTAATACTTAAATCTTAGAAGTGGGTAACCCGCTTCATAAATTCGGTAATACACTCACACACAACTTCATGAACTGTATGGGTTTTGAGACTAATGAGACCATTTTATGACATGCTTTGCTTACATTAAAGGAAACATCAGGCTTTAAAAACAAACAAACAAAAAAAAACAGATCTACTTACCTGGGGCTTCATTCTGCCCCTGGCAGCCTATGTGTCCCTCGCCGCAGCTCCGCTCCCAGCTGTTGTCCCGGGGTCCCCTTCATAGCACCCGGCGACCTGGCAAGGTAGGCCGCTTCTGCGCCTGTGCAAGTGCGTGGCTGCGCCACCCATGGTTGCGCTCTCATGGCAGGGTCATTTTGAGTGTAGTTTCTAAGTGTGTACAGCTGTCCGCTGACAGCTCATAAACGATTGGGCTCTTTTGAAAATTATTTCAAATCTATATTTTTATACACTGTCACAGGTGCCAGAAACTCACTCCTGTGTCCAGGGGCAAACCCAGGATTTTCAGGGGGGGGGGGGGGATTCCTAAAAGGTCTCCCTAAGCTATGCACAATACAGTATAATAATATGGTAGGACATCATGCTGGGAACACATAATGCAATTTCCCGTCCGAATGACAGAATCTGACAATTATTTGCTAAATGTCTGATCTGCTCCCGATCGACAACTAGGTTAGGAGCAGTTTGGATACAGATAATAATGAGGATAGCCGACATTGGTAATGAAGGGGAAAGTGAAGCATTCACACAGCAGGGCACAGGGATGTGCTCATACCCTGCTTCATGCTCTGTACACACGCTGCTCCTACATCTAAAGTCAACTGTAGCCAGGAAAGGGTAGCCCAGGTATAGGTAGTTAGCTATAGGTGTCCCCAGTATAGGTAGTTATAGTTGTCCCCAGTATAGGTAGAAAGTTATAGGTGTCTGCTGTATAGGTAGTTAGCTAAAGGTGCTCCCTGTATAGGTAGCCAGTTATAGGTGTATCCATTATAGGTAGTTTGCTATAGGTGCCCCCAGTATAGGTAGCCAGTTATAGGTGTCCCAAGTATAGGTAGTTCGCTATAGGTGTCCCAAGTATAGGTAGTTCGCTATAGGTGTCCCCAGTATAGGTAGCAAGTAATCGGTGTTCCCAGTATAGGTAGTTGGCTATAGGTGCTCCTAGTATAGGTAGCAATTTATAGGTGTCCCCAGTATAGGTAGTCAGCTATAGGTGCCCCCAGTATAGATAGCAAGTTATAGGTGCCCCCAGTATAGATAGCAAGTTATAGGTGTCCCCAGTATAGGTAGTTAGCTATAGGTGCCCCAGTATAGGTAGCAAGCTATAGGTGTCCCCAGTATAGGTAGTTAGCTATAGCTGTCTCCAGTATAAAGAGAACCCGAGGTGTGTTTAAAGAATGTTATCTGCATACAGAGGCTGGATCTGCCTACACGGCCCAGCCTCTGTTGCTATCCCAAACCCCACTAGGGCCCCCCTGCACTCTGCAATCCCTCATAAATCACAGCCATGCTGTGAGGCTGTGTTTACATCTGTAGTGTCAGTCTCAGCTGCTCCCCCGCCTCCTGCATTGCTCCGGTCCCTGCCCCCGTCCCTTCCCTCCAATCAGCGGGGAGGGAAGGGATGCAGGCGGGAACTGGAGTTCTGCAGGAGGCGGGGAGAGCAGCAGACTGACACTATAGAGATAAATACAGCCAGCTCTGACAAGCTGTTTGTCAGCAGCATGGTTGTGATTTATGAGGGATTGCAGAGTGCAGGGGGACCTTAGGGGGGTTTGGGATAGCAACAGAGGCTGGGCTGTATAGGCAGATCTAGCCTCTGTAAGCAGATAATATTCTTCAAACCCACCTCGGGTTCTCTATAAGTAACCGGGAAGGGGGAGGTTGCTGGCACACAGCAATGGAGAGCGGGCCCAACTGCCCCCTCCCTCACCTGCCCCCCCCCCTTCCGCGCTCCCCCCTCCAGATTTTATCAAAATTGCAGCGGGAAGGGAACAACTCATCTCTTCCTGGTTCCAGATGCTGGAGCTCTGCCGCAGAGCCTCTGCGTGTCACGTGTCTTCTGTCTCCAATGCCACTCACTCTAAGGAAGACATGTAACACACAGATCTCTTGCTCCTGGAACGCAGAAGAAGTAAGTAGTTACCTGCCCGGCCACTGCCATTGTGGTAAATTCTGGAGGGGGGAGTGTGAAATGGGGGCCCTATGTGAGGGAGGTGGGAGTTGGGCCGCCTCTCCACTGCTGTGTGCCCGCAAGCCACCCCCCCCCCCTTTCCTGCCCTGCTATCCCCTCCTGCTGCTCGGTGTGGGGCCTGGAGAGGGAGGCTACATTTAAAGTAAAAGAGGCAAAGCCTACCAGAGATTTTCCCATGTCCCCGGCAGCCCAGTCAGAGCCTGGTTCTAAAAGATTATTTACAGCATAAAATCTAAGAACACAAAAAAAGTAGCAGAACAGCATTCAAACAGTTAAACACAGCACTCCGAAGAGGTGATAACATTATATTTTGTTTACATTCTTGGTACAATTAGTATCCAGCCAGCAGTCTCCTGACACTGATCTATACACATTGTAGAACCAGAGAAAGCTGAGAAATGATCACAGGATACATTATAATGTATAAATATAGCAGCTACGCAATAAAATGCAATGGCAGCCTTCAGAGCAGATAAACTGTACTTTGGGAATTTGCAATTTGTAGACAGACAATACAACTTGCACATGTGCACATGTATCATGCAGAGGTATTTGTCACACTCATACCTGCAGAAATATTCCTTTCACCACTTGTATCAGTGCCCAAAAGTGATTGTAAAATTGTTAAATATTCTAATAGTTAATAAGTTGTTTGCCACATACGATTTCAAAGAGGATTGCTGTGCTATTTCTGAATTAGTGATTGTCCCTTTACATTTGTATTAGCAGACCTTCATAAAGTACTTTACAACAAATAATAAAAATCCATGGCAGCCTGAAATGGGAAAAAGATAACAGTGCAGTGCAGTTGTGTAGAAAAATAATATCACAAACACACCAATTTCTCTGTGCATTGCTTGTAGTTTATTAAATCAAGACATATGGATGTTTTAGAACTGTGCAGGATCTTTTCTCTGGAGTAAAGAAACATTGCTATGTCTTGATTTAATAAACTGCAAGCAGTTGTTGGAGATGTTGGTATGTCAGTGATATTATTGTTCCTGGAGCTATGGTAATGCCATCCACCCTGCTATCAAACACCCAGGTATTAGTTATTGCCTACTTAGAGGAGTGCTGTGTCTTACATCCAAATGATTGCAGTGTGTACATATAACTGAAATAACAAAGCAATAGCTTTTCAGAAAGCTTTACTGTGGTCTTATAAGATGAGATAAGAGTGACTAATCCTTTCCACTTAATATTAGATATTCAAATTAATTTAAATTAAAGTAGCCTAGTTTAGCAAGATCAGTTATTACCAACCACAATAGCCTATGATCACAATCCTGTGATTTACTTACCTCTGCATTCACATAACATAAAAGATTACTGGAATGTGCAATACATACCAAATGTGTTCTCGAGTTAGCAGTGGTGGCAATATGCTAAAATTAATATGCTTACCAGAAGATAAACATATCAATACAGTGTCACATAGGATCAGCAGCAATTGTGATAATAGGGAGGAGCCTTTAGAATGGGTTAATAAGTACAGTTTTTTTTAATGTATTTTAATTGTAATTTTACTTTTTGGCCACAAAATGGCGATACAAACACTATCCAGGAAGTGTTTGATCTTTTTTTTACTTTACTTTTTACTTTCATTATTTTCATTTTTATGAATGAACATGGCTCCTAATTGGAGTCATGTTCATTCATTCCAAGGCTTTTCGAGTCGCTTGAGGGACACATGTTCCTCTTCACCATCCCGCTGTGTAAATCTTGAAATCTTGCCGTGAACAAGCAGCAGGAGCACGCCTGTGCGCACCTGTCACTGATTGACAGGACGTAACGGAATGTTCTGTTTGTGTTAGTGAGATACAATCTGGACGTACTGGTACATCCAGATTCTGGGACCAGGTTAAAGCATATTAATACTAACCGTCTGCTTCACAGCCGGTAAGTTACAGAAAAGACACAGAATCCACAATTCATTTGAAGCTGCTAATGGGTTAAATAAGGTAAAGTGGAGTTGCAAAAAGGGGAGTGACCAATCAAACAGCAATTAATCAAACAGCAAAAACAATTAACCACTTCCATGCAAATATTTAATGCAGACCAGCCATTCAAGAACCACTACTATCCCTATAGCTAATTTAAAAGTAGAGATTTTTAGTTTGCAAAATGTTGCATTATTTTGTGTAGTCACATATGCAGATGCTCCCCTGGATTAGTATGTTTCCTAACTCTGGGCCTAAATTATGCATAATGCAGCATGCAAGCATACAGTGCATTGACCTATTAGCATACAGTGCATCTACATATTAAAAGATTAGGAACAGGTGTCCTAGGAGGTAAGGGCAGTAAGAATACACTGCAGTAGGTGTGGTGATAGATGGGAAGGAATGGCCTGACTATTCTTAAACCTATGGTACAAAGCTTCCAGACAGCCATCTGAATTTAGCCATAAGAAAACTTAAAGGACAACCAAGGTGACATGTGACATGATGAGATAGACTTGTCTATGTACAGTGCAAAGCACGCCAATAACTAGGCTGTGTTACTTTTTTTTTCTGTCTCTGCCTGAAAGAGTTAAATATCAGGTATGCAATTGACAGTTTCTACTCGGGTCGGGACCGGGTCGGACTGGGTCAGACTATAGCATAACCTTCACTGATTAGTAATTACAGCCATAAAATACTTTCCTGTCAGTAAATAGCTTCTGAGAGCAGAAAACAGATAAAAATGGTCAATAATTCATAGATTTGAGCCCTGGCATACTTCAATGAATGTGTCATTGAGCAGAGACAATGAAACAGTAAAAACTTAAAAACTAGATTTAACTAAAAATAACAAAAACAAAAGTTTGCTTTCTTAAAACAGAAAGAATTTGCGATAATTCAAGTTGGAGTGAGTTTGAGATGTCTCCCAAGGCATCACTGCTGAATATGTGCAAATTAACCATTGTACCCTTAGAAGCTAAACACACCTCCAGAACCGCTGGAATGCAATGATGTGTCAGCTTGTTAATTTGTACAGAGCCATAATAATCCAACATGCATACAGACTGTTTCGGATTGTTTGATCCTCATCAGTGCATGGCATGGAATAATTTGGCTCTATGGAGTAGGGCTTGTAACACCGAGAGGTACAGACTAACCAGCAAGCTCATGGTGACCCAGAGCTCATTGGAGTGTGTAAGGGACTACAATGGTCCTAAAAGCCCCCTTACTAAGATGTTAAGAAAAACAAAAGTTTGCTTTCTTAAAACAGAAAGAATTTGCGATAATTCAGGTTGGAGTGAGTTTGAGATGTCTCCCAAGGCATCACTGCTGATGCCTTGGGAGACATCTCAAACTCACTCCAACCTGAATTATCGCAAATTCTTTCTGTTTTAAGAAAGCAAACTTTTGTTTTTCTTAACATCTTAGTAAGGGGGCTTTTAGGACCATTGTAGTCCCTTACACACTCCAATGAGCTCTGGGTCACCATGAGCTTGCTGGTTAGTCTGTACAACTAAAAATAAAACACTGGGATATCTAAAAAAAAGGTCATTTTTATGAGAAGCACAATTGATACAATTTTTTTCTCATCAGTTTATTTTCACCTCGATGTCCTTTAATGGAAAATAGGAATAGGAAGTGAACGGTCCAAGAAATACAACCGGAAACTATTTTGTTACAATTAAAATATCATAATTTTTATTGTAGAAAAAAGTAGCATAACAAAACACACAAATAATTTAAACTGGCTAGAATCTGAATTTAGCCATCCAGCACCATTCACTCTATAAAAATGAGCTATTTAGGTTCTTACCACACCCATCTGAAGACACAACCCTGTGAATGTTACTAAGTTTCTCTAGGGCTAGAGTTTATTAGATGATTATCTACACAAATTGTACATTACTAGATGGCAAGAGCTTACATTTTTGGGCTGGGTCATGTTGAATTACAGTGAGGGTTGCTGAAAGGCTGGTAAACTACATGTGATTTCATTTGTATGCTTACACCTGCCATAAGATCATTTCGATAGATGCAGGACTGCGGGTTTCATAGGACAGAATGTGTGTGCTGAAGGTACAATGACAAAACTGCAAATTCACTAACCTTTCCAAAACACTTGCTATAATTCAGTATGAGGCATGTGAGGCCTGCAGATCCATGCCACCTAGCAGCTGACCATTGTTTCTAAAAGGTTTTCAAGCTCATTGACTTTTCCAATGATCCTCAGCCTAGAGGGACTTTGCCCTACATTTCTCTGTAATACACACAGCGGATCAACAAGGAAAGGGCTTCTTCTTCCCTTCAAAACTAGAATTTCACTTTAAACCTGAATTCCGGATCTGACTTGCAAGTATAATGATATTTCTTCACTACAGCTGCTAAGTTATTCACAGAGAGTTTACACACGGCCAGGCTTTCTGGGAAAATATGCAAGCCTACATTCTAGTCAAATATATAATTATGCAGTTCTCAGAACATATATTTAGAGGTTGTTAGCGTTCTGTCAACATGCAACTTCGAAAATGGATTTTCATATCCAGATAAGGATTTCCTTGATAAATTTAAATCCTGCCATTCTAGTCAATGCAGAGAGCTGTGTAAATGTCATTCATGAACAAGGAAAACAGAAGATGGAGAATTCCCAGGCTTTGCTCAGATGCGCGGATAGCGGTATATACTCCCATTAATTACTCTTTCTATTTCTTTCCTTGACCTGCATTGTTTTATTTTAGTCCTGCTTCCATCCTTTACTGCCTTCTTTTTCATTTACTCTTAATTAGTAACTGACTCTTGGCAACAGTCATACTAAACTTAGATAGTTTACTGAATGTACCCTGATTAGAGTTCTCGCATTACTGCTTGCAGCCAGATTGAGCAGTGCTTTCAGCTTGCCTGCAGGCAGCACTGTAAACTTGCTAGTCATTGTGTGTCTGCGGAAAGTCCATGATAACATGACACTGCACTGAGAACAGATGTGGATTTTTCTGAATCATCATTAAAATACATAAACAGAACGAGAACATAATTCGTATGTTGTGCTTTTGTTTCCATAATAACCCACTAGTGTCTGGCCTGGCTATATTTGCACACAGCTTATTAACAAGGATAAGTTACCATGTGGTGAATTTACACTTAAAGAGACCCTGCAAAAAAATATTCAGCCTTATTTCTTCTATCCTATAAGTTCCTATACCTGTTCTAATGTGGTCTGTCTTACTGCAGCCTTTCATAGTTGCACAGTGGCTGTATTATCTCTGTTACATAATCTAATCTTCTTTCCTTTGTCAGCTTTGTCGAGCTCAGGCACTCAGGCAGAAATGTGCTGCTCTGCTTGTGATAGGATAGAAGTTATACACACCCTCTCCACACCCCCTGCAGGCTCTGTGTGAGTCACAGACTGAGCTCCTCTCAGCCTATCACAAGCTGGTTAGCAGCCATGTCTTTTGTTTGTAAACACTGCCTAAAACTGTCAATTACAAGCCAGGATTGCAACAGGGAGTGGCAGAAACAGCACAGAGGGGCCCAGGAGAATATAATGAATAGAATGGTATGCTTTCTATTGTAAGAATTTTAGAGTACATAATCTCTTTAAGTTAAGGATCCTCAGAGCTTTGGCTGCTACATAATGCAATTGGTTGACAAACATCTAACAATTGCATGGTTACAGCAAGATTGGAACCATATCCGTATAACATCTGACAGGTGCTTGCAACATGACCAGGAATGGGTACATTGCTCGTCAAGCAACATTAAACTGCCAGACACTTCCAGCTACTCATAAATGTCCAGCAGATCCACGAGAACAAATGGCAGTCAGTGAAGGCACTGGTGTCAGGATAGGTTCACACTTTGCCAGATTCCTGATTTCCAATCGCAAGCATTCAGATCAGGAATTCAAAATCTGCCTAATGCTGAGATTGATGTTTTCAAATATTTTACATTGAAGTCTAGGGTGCCACCAAACACACCATTGTTGCTAGATGTGCTATGTATGAGTACCATATCACAAAATAATAATAACCTAAAAGACCTTGTAGAATTTGTAGAAGTTAAAGTGTAACTTTGGGTAGGAAAATGCTTTTATGTGTGTCTGTAAGGGAGGGGGTGGGGGGGAATTTGAGATCACTTAACAATTGAAAGTTAGTGAAAGAACACATTTCAAAAGACATTTAAAATGTGTACTTTCAGCACTTTCAAGCCACGGGCCTGCTATTTAGAGCCCCTTTTTTAACAATATGGGAACCCCTGCTTTCCCCAGGTGAAATAGATGCATTAGTGCCCCTGACTTCTCCCAAGAAGGGCTAACAGTAAATGAAAACACCCACACATTGATTTCAAAAAATATGTACCAGTATTAATTTTTATAATAAATGCTAAACTTTTATAAAATCCAATACCTGCATTTTCTTAGTAATCTTGATTACTATTAAGTATCTCCTGATGCACATCCACACTCACTCGTCACCTGCTATGCAGTGATAATAAAATGCTTTTGCAAGCAGTATATTGGCAGTAGTATGTCTTTATAAGGGTACAGACATTAAAAAAATGGCCATCGAGATCCCTCCTGATCCCAGTGGCCCAACAAGGGTCAGGTTTGGGTGAACAGGTTGCTATCTGATCACCTTTTTAACCACTTCACTACTGAGGGGTTTTTCCCCTTCTGTACTATAGCAATTTTCACCTTTCATCGCTCCTTCCATTCATTTGCCTGTAACTTTAATACTACTTATCATAATAATAACGAGCTATATCTTGTTTTCTTTCGCCACCAATTAGGTTTTCTTTGGGTGGTACATTTTGCTAAAATTATTTTATTTTAAATGCATTTTAATGTAAAAATTAGAAAAAAAATGGTAAAAATTATTTCTCAGTTTTCGGCTATTATATTTTTAAAATAATACATGCTACCTTAATTAAAACCCACACATTTTATTTGCCCATTAGTTGCGGTTACTAAAACGTTTAAATATTTCCCTAGTACAATGTATGGCGTCAATATTTTATTTGGAAATAAAGGTGCATTTTTTCAGTTTTGCGTCGAACACCAATTACAAACCCATAATTTCATAAATAACATTAATAAAACCCCTTTGACATATGTATTAAAAAAGTTCAGTCCCTAAGGTAACTGTGTATTTTTTTGTCATTTTTTTATTATATGCATTTAATTTATTTAGTTAACTATGGGGGATGGTGGGAGGGAAGAAGTTAATTTTAAATGAAAGTGTGGGTCTTTTTATTAAAATTATTTTGCGCATTATTTACTATTAGCGTACTATAAGTAAGTGAACAGAAAGTAACGTGTGGACGTGTTACTTCGTTCTGTTACAATGATCGCGGCATCTCATTGATACAGGCGATCATAGACACGGTGACTTAGATTAATGAATGGGTTCCCATTCATTCATCTCCCCCCTAACGGGCATCGGTGAGTACCCACGCGGGAGCAAGCACGGGATCGATGGGCGGCTCTCCACTGCAATACACAAATATCTACGTCCTTGGGCAGGAACTGAAGTCCTGCCTGACGTACATATACTGTAGTAAACCAAGTAAACCACGGCAGTGGTTAATAAAGGGGCAATCTCTACCTCTTCCTGGAGAATGAGCACACGGGTCTTAAGAAGACCTATTACCCATTCCCACTGTATATTTAAATTTAAAAAAAAAACACACACACACACACAGAGACACCAAATAACAGTTACTGGCTTATTAAACATTTTTTTTATTTATGTCCACCTGACATTCCTTGTCATATATCTGTGTCAGTTATGTAGTCTTGACCTGTGTTCTTCTCTCTTCATAATCCCTCCCAACCCGTGCTTGCTGTAATTCTACTACAGACTGTGGAAACCCTGGCATTGGAAAGTTATATTTTTTCACCAATAACCAACTGGTTTATACAATGGTGATCCTTGGCTGGAAAAAAAAGTCTTGGCAGGAAATTCAAATGAGCACTAGTGGCCTAGCTTATTCTGCCCATGACTCTCAGTTCCTCAGTATTGAAATATGGGTTCTTTTAATGGGGAGAAAAGGAGGGTTCACCAGTCACCACTCCCTCTACAGAATATACAAAATCAAACCCATATTTGAGGGATTGGTGATGTTTTGCTTCATGTCTGTTAAGCTACGCTCATTACTTGCTATTTGCTACCAATCACTGTCGCCATTGTGTATGAAGCCAATAACAATGGTTCCTATTTCCTAAAGAAATAGTAAATCCACAACATGTATGTGCTGAAACCCTTATTCTTTTCGCAAATTTTGTGAACAAAGTTTTACCTGCATCCCAGTAAATTGCTGAGTATGGTGCCATTTGTAAATCACCCCCCCCCCTTCCCCCCGAGGCAATACATGTATCTCTACAATTGTATAGTGTACATACGTCCTTTTATGTTAGAGAAAGCAGATGCAACTTTATTTTGTTGACATTTCAGTTGTACGCAGGCGACTCAGGACAGTAAGCCTTTTGCCAGTGAAATGCTGAAATATAAATGCCACCATGCCCCAGGGGTAGCTACCAGTATGACAGTATCACACAGACTCATGTACTTTTGGCAATGGTAAACTTTCTGCACTTCTGTCTACTGGCTGATTTATAGTAGTAAAACAAAATATTGTATATGGTATTACAGTCACACACATACCCGGTATCCATTTGGGCTTAAGATGTTTTCACACAAGAGGGTAGTGAGTAACACAAACATTTTAAGGAATAGCTAAAGATTGGAATAGCATGATATACAGAAGTCAAACGTTGCTTGGATATTTGCACGCTAAAGGACTGTAACACAGCCAGCTATGCTACTGTCTAAACCTACTATGTGGAAATACAGATATTCCTGCCAAGTTTCTAGACAGTTATGTGCCATGAATTTCACTTACTGGTGTGATTAGTATAGTTTGTTCAGTTCTAACCTCATTTAATTTTGCTTTTCTTCACTATTACATCCATTGCTGCGATTGGGATATTATGATAAATCGACATGTGTGTTTCAAATAATTAGGGAAGATGTAAATTAAGATTGTGTGTGTATCAATCTCAGTACTCTAAGGGTGAAAGGAGTGGGCAATTATAGTATGTCAAAATATGGGATCAGAGGTTTTGTGCTGTGCCAATAGCTCTGCCACAGCATTGGCTTGTGGGCATCAAAAATCACCCAATGTGGGTTCCAGACCTAAAGAAGACATAGGAGAGATCTAAAAGAACAGGGGGCTTTGTATTTGGTAGTGAACAGGTTTTAATCAAGTGTTTATCCATAAACCGAAAAGCATCATGGATCAGGAGAGAAATATGGAGGTCAGGATAAGTTCATGCAAGCAAGGGGGATTGTTGAGGCAAAAAATTAACACAACGTTACTGGGCACTCAACTGCAACATTAGTGGCACAACAGTTTTGTATGGTAAGTACCCATAAGGGAAATTACCATGTTGCCTGGGAAAATGAGACTCCTCCTTTCCCCAACACATTCAAAAAGTGCTCCATGGTGGACATTCCCTCTGTGAACGTTTCAAGCATGCAGACAGCTAGACGAAGTACCCAAGTCTGCCTGCCGTGCACCTTCCAAGCCACAGCCAGCAGTGTATGAAGTGGTATTTGCTCTGATTACAGAGGCAGAGAATCCCCGATCCCCCAGCATCCAAAAAGAGAAAGGCCGCACTTCCAGCAGCCAACAGACACTGGCCAGGCAGCCTAGGAGTAGGAAAGCTATCTGGAGAATGCAGGAGGCTGAGTTGAGCCAGATTACAACAGCAGTTAATAGCCAGAGCAGTTGTGTTTCAGCTGAAGCCTGACTTGAAAGACATGATCCTGGCTGCAGTGACACAATCAATGAAAATAATGCAAAGAGATATTCAGGTGCGCACTAACTGCATAATGCAAGCAGAGAATCACATTTCCAAGTTGGAGGATGAAATATAAAGGTAAAATGACAAAGCTTGTGAATGAGAATAAAGAAATGCATAGAAAATTGCAGGATTTAGAGAGCACAACCAGACGCAGCAACCTACGCTAAGTAGGCCAGCCAGAGACATATCCAGCTTCAGTGTTGCAGAAGCTGTGTGCTGAAATTATTCCGCAGATTCTGGGTATAACAGAGCCATGTAAAATGGAGAGAGTGGAGCCCTGAGAAATGTACCTTACATACACAATGAAGTCCAAGGGTCGTGATGATGATAAAGTATTTGGACTTTTCTGATAAGGTGACCATACTGCATACACATCAACAGCAGTTGGAGCATGAGGGGTACTGCTTGCACTTGTTTAATGACTAATCTCTGTCTGTGAACAGTGTTGCATTGTGGGAAATAAAGGCTGTTTCCAAATGCCAAACAACCAGTGTCTCCCTCTGTGCCTATATATATATATATATATATATATATATATATATTTTTATATATCCTTTTAGCCTATTGCATTGTTAGGGTGTGTACTTATAGATAAAGCCAATTGGTGCTGTCTGTTTTTTTCATGTGCAAATTTGGACAGAGGCGCCAGGCAGGCTAAAATGATCTAAAAACGGAGTGCCAAAATAAATTGTTATTTGCGATTTGAACAATCTCGATTGTCCATCATTTCAGGAGGTAAGTCCACCTGTACTCCTCCTTTTTAGTTGTTTTTAGATCATTTTAACCTGCCTGGCGCCTCTGTCCAAATTTGCACAGTATATAGTCCACCTTGGGTGGAGGGGACTGTCCCCTTCTTTCTATCTACAGAGAGCGACTTCTTAAACCTGAGTGGGGTCAGGTTCTAATGCTCCCCACCTGCATTTCAAGTGGTTGCCTATGTGGTAACCCGTGTTTGTGAGTATATCCACATCTGTTAATTATTTCGCCAACAATTGTTAGACTTACTGCACTATATCGGGCTCTCGGTTTTTCTTTTTGTTTCAAGTGCATCTGTTTTTTCATGTCTGCCAGTAGTAAAGATGATTACGTGCAGGCCGATTGTGGATCAAATAACATGAACAAATTACACGGCGAATATCAATTATTTCTTGGTCTCTTCATCTCTTATGGTACCCATACACGGTACAATAAAAACTTTCGATTTTCCCATTTTTTTTCGACCAAAGCGATCGAATTGAATAAAATTTGAAAATAATCTTTTTTTTTCGATCAAGAAAAACTAATGATTATCTAGTTTTTTTCTCTAAAAATCCGATCAGATGTTGGAATAATCTTTATATTTGATCTAGCGGAATAATCAAACTAAATTATCTAATAAAAAAAAAATGAAAAATTGTACCATGTGTGGGTACCTTTATATGAGTTATATGTTGTAAAATGTCCTAAAATAAAAGTGCTCCACCAGAAGTGACACAGATTGAATGCCTAGTGTACATATCAGTATGTCATGGCTTAATTTTTGACGGTGTTCTGCCATTGTTCTTTAGCTGCTTAATGCCAGTGTGAACATAGCCTTGATTCTGGTAGTGCTAATCAGCTCAGAATTTGGGCAAACTTTTTTTTTAAAGCAAACAGAAGCTGAATAAAATAGGAGGAGCATTGTTTATGCATTTTAAGTTGTTAATGGATCTTAATCGGAACATCATACAAGCCTCCTCATTATGAATACAATAGAGGAGGTGTTTTAAAGGAGCATGCCTCTCCTCCTATTACACAATAACAGGGGTAATTGGGTGGGAAAGTGTTCTGACAATCTTCTACTACTTCTAATCTCCAACAGGTGAGGAAAGTGAAAGTCAGAGAACTAGCATTAAAGAGACACTGAAGCGAAAAAAAAATATGATATAATGAATTGGTTGTGTACTATGAATACTTTCTAGAAGATTAGCAGCAAAGAAAATATTCTCATACTTTTATTTTCAGGTATATAGTGTTTTTTCTAACATTGCATTATTCTATAATATGTGCAGATTACACAACACTCAGCATTCAAAATGATTCTTTCAGAGCAGTCTGTGAAGTAATGACCTCTCCTCTAGCAGAGAAAAAGTAAACAGTTCACTTACAGTTGAGATTATAAAAGTCAGATAACAGCCCTCTCCAGAGAGCTTAATGGCTTGTTTGCATAGAGATAACAACTGGAGTTTCTCAACTCTTCCTGTACTGGAAACAATTAGACTGATGTATTTGATCTTAATGTTTTATTTCTTAGCTGTACTACACATACAAATCATAATATCATAATTTTTTTTTCGCTTTAGTGTCTCTTTAAGTCAGGCAATCAGTTTGTTTTTTAAATGTCTGTAATGACAGCCTCTCTAGTTTTCCCATAACAGAGGACTAGACTCTGGATACACATTCTCCATTTTCAAGAAATATCTATTATAAAATCTAAAATCATCTCCTTTTCTTTTTCTCCCTTTCATGGCTAGAAAGCATCATTATACCACTGGCAAATGTTGATAAACTGATGGTCCGAAAAAGACCTTTCCTTTTTTCTCTGCTTTTGAAATACTAATTGCCATATTTAACCACCCTGGCGTTCTGATTAAATCGCCAGGGTGGCTGCGGGAGGGTTTTTTTTAAATAAAAAAAAAACTATTTCATGCAGCCAACTGAAAGTTGGCTGCATGAAAGCCCACTAGAGGGCGCTCCGGAGGCGATCTTCCGATCGCCTCCGGCGCCCAGAATAAACAAGGAAGGCCGCAATGAGCGGCCTTCCTTGTTTTGCTTATATCGTCGCCATAGCGACGAGCGGAGTGACGTCATCGACGTCAGCCGACGTCCTGACGTCAGCCGCCTCCGATCCAGCCCTTAGCGCTGGCCGGAACTTTTTGTTCCGGCTACGCTGGGCTCAGGCGGCTGGGGGGACCCTCTTTCGCCGCTGCTCGCGGCGAATCGCCGCAGAGCGGCGGCGATCAGGCAGCACACGCGGCTGGCAAAGTGCTGGCTGCGTGTGCTGCTTTTTATTTCATTCAAATCGGCCCAGCAGGGCCTGAGCGGCAGCCGCTGGCGGTGTTGGACGAGCTGAGCTCGTCCAGACCGCTCAGCTGGTTAAACAGTAATAATATTTACTGGTATGTGAGGATTTGTTTCCTGGCAATCTGGTCTTTGAAATTGAAGTACCGTGTATTCTCTAAACTGCTGTTTAGAAGCGCCATTCACTTGCAAGACAAGTGGTTTACCGTTCTCTATTGTGACGATTGCGTCTTTCTCCAACCATTGTTTGAAAAGTAGTGAACAGTATTCCAGCCACATGCTGCACATTTCTTTTTATGATCCAAACATTTGTATAGCGCTTTTCTCCTGTTGGATGCAAAGTGCTCAAGAGCTGCAGCCACTAGGTTGTGCTCAAGAGGCCACCCTCTTGAGTGTTAGGGAGTCATGCCTAAGGACTCCTTACTGACCCTAGCCAGGATTCGAAAACTAGTCTCCAATGTCAAAGGCGGTGCCCTTAACTAGTACACTAATCTTTCATGTGGTCTGTGCTGTCTGTTATTTGAAAAGTATCCAAAAAGTGTGTTTGAAAGAAACACTGCTGCTCTCCATTGCTTCCTGCAGTGTTCATAACTATTTTAAGCTACATACACACGAGGCACGGATGTCTGCAGTTGCATGGAGACAAGCAACAGTTGAAAGTCTCCAGCAACGACAGTTGTATACAAGTGACGATTGTATACACACGGCAACAACCTGTCTGCAACATAGCGGAAACTGCTGCTCAGCAACTTCTGTCGCAGGTTCAATGAACTGTCGGACTCACAAGAGTTGCTAGAGACTAGCATACACATGACCGCACCGACTTGAGACTAGCGACGGTTCCTGCAACAGCTGTTGCCGGTGAGTGGCCAAGTCAATCGCCTGGCGACAGCTCTGATTAGCAACAGTTCCTTGCGCGCGCCTCATACACACGGAGGACCTGTCGCCGCAACATGTGCGCCATGTGTTTCCAGCAACAGTTGCAGCCCGTGTGTATGGGCCTTTAGAGTGATATGTGGCATAGACCCTTATTAGGGGTTTTATAGAGGTCTTTTTTCTCATGCTTGAACAATCTTGTCAGCTTGCTGTCATCCTCTATCTCCATGTTGCCTAAAGAGCGGTAGCCTCTTGCATCCATTCTATTTGAGTTCTAGACCTACAGTAAAGTTATTTTGTTGGCCATGCTTATATTTAAACATGCAGCAAATTAATGCAGCAGGGTGATGGTAATAAGCTATTTTAATTACAATGTTCCAGGGGGCTACCGTATTTGAATTTCTTACAAAGTGTGGACCCTGAACCCCTTCCCTTTGTACCCCAACCAACAGCCTGCTTTAACCCTAACCCTCCCCACTCCCTGACCCAAACACCAGGAAGTATCATTCCCCGAACTTACTGAACGCGGGTAAGAATTGTGGCCAGCCCTCCTGACCCGCATGCAGTAGGATATGAAAAGTGCTTAGAAACATGCAAACTTAATTGTGTTATTATTAATTACAGTGTGCTGCCTAGGTACATTGCGGAGCCTTATGCAACATATTGTATACCCTACAGGAGAGGTATGATTCATAGTAGAGATACATTGTGCATTTTAACTTTAACCAGAGACTACTGTAGTATTGACAGAGGCAGAGGGCCACCATGTAAAATTATAGACATGTACATTTCAGGTGTCACCTAGTGGTTACAAAGCATCTGTCAGATAAGTGCAAGTAAATACTGAATGTTTCACCTGCAATGGCATACAAAAGTTATACAGAGGAGCATACCGCTCCATAACATTGGATGGTGAGAACGCCGCTGCAGGGGTTAAGTTCCATAGTGGCAAACAGAGGAATGGACAAGCATGGCTCCTTAGCATATAGAAAAATCAAAACAAAATATTAGCTTATCCAATCAGTTAGCAAAACCCTGTGCGTCCATCCATTGTGATACCTCTGTTGGAGCAAAGAAAAAATGAGCTTTGCCATTGTGCAGAACTTTCAGTTTAGCTGGAAATAGCATACTGTATTGCAGCTGCCGATCGCGCAGCCGTTTCTTAACGTGGGTAAATGTGGCTCTCTTTTTTTGTACTTCTAGGGAAAAATCCTGGTAGATAGAAACTTTGGCCCCGTCAATAAGTAGATCTGGATGGTTTCTAGCCGCTCTCAGAATTTCAAATTTATCCCTGTAGTTGAGGAACTTCATGACTATCGGGCGTGGTGAGGCCCCAGGTTTAGGGGAACCGCCAGGAACTCTGTGAGCCCGCTCGATGATGAATACCTGAGAAGGTCGGAGGTCGGGAAGCGACTCTTTAAACCAGGTTTCAAAAAAGGATTCTGGGCAAGAACCCTCCGCTTTTTCAGGGACCCCAACTAGCCGGAGATTACATCGGCGTGCCCTGTTTTCAAGGTCATCTAGTTTAGCAGAGTTATCTTGCGAAGTAGAGGATACCCCTTGCATGCGTTGTTGTAAAGGGGCTACTGTATCTTCTAGGTCGGAGGCTCTGCGTTCAACTGCAGTTGTGCGGTCTTTGACCTTAGAAAGGTCATGTTTGACAAAAGATAGATCGGCTTGTATGGAGTCTAGCCTGCTGGTCACCGATAACTGTAAGGCTACTATCGCTGCCATGATCTCTGCCCTTGTTGGTTCCTCTGCTATGTCAGGGTTTTTATATGGAGATACGGATTCCGGAGATGTTTCCGTTCTGTCCCTTCTCTGTCACAGGGGAGGAAGAGGTGATATGTTGCGATTCTCCTATTAAAAGGGGATCCTCTGAGTCAGCATGATGTATTTGAGCTTCGGTTAGCCCACCCTCAGGACTATGCTTCCCTTTCCGGGGTTTCCCCCGGGAGGGGAGAGGAGTATTCGTGGCCTTTGCCTTTTCCGGGGAGACGGCCGCGGCCTGCATCTGTTGGTGAGAGCCGGGACCTGTGGTAGGCGTATGCGCCGGGCTGAGGTCACCGCTCAGTGCTCTTGGGGATGTTGGGCTTGCGGCAGGTGTGTCGTGCGCCTTACCGGGAGAAGATGTTCCCACCGTGTCTGCATGCTGCCGCTGCCTGCAGGGTTGTGTGCCTCCGGCTACTCCCCCGCTGCTCCTCTCAGCCGCATGGCCGCCGACACCATCTTGAGTAGCTCCATGAGCGAATCTCGCCAGCCGCTCCGCCGGTCCGTCGGGTCTCTGGGTGTCCGATTTCCCCATCTTGTGAGGCCCCGGTGTTCCCCTCAGTCGTAGGGACCACGGGAGTTCAGGAGGTGCGCACTTAGAAAGCAGGATTGCTGCAGTTTTCGGCGGTGTCAGGAGAGCTGGAGAAGTCTGCGTCCTCACAGCTCCATGGCTAGCCACGCCCCCGTATTTGAATTTCTTATTGCAATTGAGGACATCACCCCATGCATGCAGGATTATCCACCTGGCTACCTCGGTCGATGCTTGGGACCTAGTGGGTGTCAAGGGATCCATCTGCCACCTTCTCTGTCCTCTCCACTTCAGTTCATTAAAAGGACACGAGGGGGGCCCAAATCTACTACCTTGCCAAGGGCCCCATTAAATCTTAATCCATCTCTGCCTGCATGTATACATATAGGTGTGTCAGTGGGATTACTTCAGTTGAGCATCGGAGCTTGAAGAGAGTAAGTGCAGGAGGCTGCACAACTTCAGGCAACATAAAAGAATATTTAAATAAACATGTAGATGGCTTAGATGCAAGAAAGACAAGACTTTTCACACATGGTAGAAGACTTGTGGCAAAAACAAGAATGAGAGCTATTAGATAGCAGCATCAACCTTCTTAACTTTTAAAATGACTCAAATTTAAACATGTAATCCACATAAATTATTGAAAACCAGCCAAATCCAAGGATCCTTGTGCTGAATAAACTTTATTTAAAGTCCTGAGTTGTGGTCATCAAGGAACTAGACTTTGCAGTTTACCTGTGGAAATGTTCAACTCTTGACAATATTTATAAAATGTTTATATTTATATTGACTCTTGACTAGTTTTATAAACTACCGCATGTAAAAATTACAGTACTCATGTTAAAAACAAAATCTTTAACCTTCTGCCGCCCGCGTCACGCCAGTAGGCGTGGCTGCGGCGGCAGCCCCAGGACCGCCTAACGCCAATTGGCGTAAAGTCCTGGGGCTCTGTTTTGCATGAGATCGCGCGCGCATCTCATGCTCGGAGGGCGGAGCTCCGCCCCGCCTTCAGTCTCCGAGCGGCTATTGCCGCTCGGGAGACTGTTAGACGGCGATCATGCCGTCTATTTACTAGGTGCAGCGCTGCGATGAGCAGCAGCGATGCACTGGGGACAGCCGTGTGACACGGCTGTCCCCATGGGGGACAAGAGAGCGATCGGCTCTCATAGGCAGAAGCCTACGACAGCCGATCGCCATAATTGGCTGGCTGTGGGGAAGGAGGGAGGGAGGGAATAAACTTAAAGAAACAGGGGTTTTGAAGAAAAAAAACAAAACAATAATATTTATTTAAAAAAAAAATAAACATGGGGGGAGCGATCAGACCCCACCAACAGAGAGCTCTGTTGGTGGGGAGAAAAGGGGGGGGGATCACTTGTGTGCTGAGTTGTGCGGCCCTGCAGCTTGGCCTTAAAGCTGCAGTGGCCAATTTATCTAAAAATTGCCTGGTCACGAGGGGGGTTTAGCCCTGCAGTCCTCAAGTGGTTAAAGTGGACCTGAACTCAGAACTTCCTCTCTGTTCTAAAAGATAAGCAACAGCATAATAACCTTTAAAGGAAAATAATTCTTTGTTACAGCTGATACAAATTCTGCAATTAATCTGAAGTTTGCTTACTTCCTGCTTTCATGGAAGTCAGCTGACACAGGGGAAATATCAAATTACAACTTGTGATTAGTCACAGATAAGGGGGAATTAGACAGGCTAAACTCTCTAAATACACACAGGGTGCATTTCTCTCTGTTTTCCTTCTTCCTTCCACTTTAAACGTTATTGTTGCAGTGATGCGTTGGTGTACTGAGTAGATTTCTATGCTACACATTACTTCTGCTCTAAGATCTGAATCCTTTTTTCTGCCACTGAAAATTCTGCATTAGTTCAAGGGAGAAAGTGGAGGATATTGCTGTGGCACTGGACAGCAACAATCTGCTTTTGTTTTAACATGCACCAAGTGCTGCAGTAAACATTGTCTTGGACAGCATCCATTATGTCAGACTCGGAGCAGGTGCTTGTTATTTCTACAGCTGAATCTCATTAGATTTAACTCTGCACCACTAAGCTAAACAGCTCCCATTCCTGCCAGAATAAGACGATGGCCATCTGCAGTCTAATGCGATACATGCGTATAGTGGAGTCATTTTGTTTGGGAACAAATAAAGGGGTCGTGTTTAAAGTCACGGGAGAGAAGTGGCTGATATATTTCAGGCCTGGGTCATCCTTCAAGACTGAATGTAAAGTCAATACCATTGGACCATTTATGCTTTAATTCTCTTAGACCATGACATTTTCTGCAGATTACTACAATGAATTAGAGTCACAAATGCCAAGGTGCTAACTGCCAACAAAAGCTTTGTCCTGACTTCAGTAATAAAATGTGGCTCTGCTACTGCCTTGTGCTGTAATGCCCACATTTGTCATCCACACTAGTTCAGCATCGAATAAAGAGACCCATTTCTCACTGTGTGCCACTGTAAGTTCAATACCTCAAGCATCAGAAGAAACATTCAAGAGGTATACATTTTAAAGGTGTTAATAAAAATGTTTTTTTTCCCATAACAGTTACTTTCCACCAATTCATGTCTGCCAATTGTTTCCCTGTGCAGAACTTAATCTTCCAGTGGTGGACATGAAACAAAATTTACAGAAAAAAAACAATAATCTTTTGAAGTAATGGAAAACAATACAAGCTCAAATTCTGGGAAAAACTGCAAAAGTGGCAGAAAATCTTAAAAGTGACTCAAATGGCAAAAGTGGCAGTGACTTATTTGCCTGATGCTTTCCAATTTTAAAATAAGTTTCACTACTTTGAAAGTGGTAAAATATATTTAACTACATTATATATTTTGGTAGAAAATAGGTCTAACTACTTCATACTGTAAACCAGCGGAACAAAATGCAAACTAGAGAAAAATGTAAAAAGTGGTAAAAATAAAAATCTACATTTTTAACTATCTTTTAAAAAAAGTGATTGTAATAAAACAAAAGCAGAGAAAACTTTAAGGAAAAGCCTTATATCATAAACATTTTTTTTTAGATATTGACAATAGTTGAACAAAGCTCTGCGGAATATGTTGACGCTATATAAATAAAAAATAATAATAATATTTCCACAGGTAAGCTGCAAAGTCTGCCTTATCATACATGCTATCCCATAATTCTATTTTTGAAAATAAAGTGTAATTTATTAGAAGCAGATACACTGTATAGCTTGTACAAATATATACATAAATGCACAGACTGAGAATCAGGGAAATACCTGAAAGATATGGGACAATACTTATCCATCATATCCATTATTGGTGCACATAAATTAAGTAAATAAATAAACACACCAAATGACTGATGAGTTTAAATAAATAAATCTACCATAGTCATATGTCCATCGTAGTCTAGGGCCAATTTAGGAGTAAGCCAATTAACTTATCTGTACGTTTTTGGAATGTGTAAGGAAACTGGTGTGCCCAGAGGAAACCCACATAGACACAGAAGAACATACAGACTCCTTGCATATATATACAGTGGTGTGAAAAACTATTTGCCCCCTTCCTGATTTCTTATTCTTTTGCATGTTTGTCACACTTAAATGTTTCTGCTCATCAAAAACCGTTAACTATTAGTCAAAGATAACATAATTGAACACAAAATGCAGTTTTAAATGATGGGTTTTATTATTTAGTGAGGAAAAAAAACTCCAAATCTACATGGCCCTGTGTGAAAAAGTGATTGCCCCCCCTTGTTAAAAAATAACTTAAAGGTGGTTTATTACACCTGAGTTCAATTTCTGTAGTCACCCCCAGGCCTGATTACTGCCACACCTGTTTTAATCAAGAAATCACTTAAATAGGAGCTATCTGACACAGAGGTAGACTAAAAGCACCTCAAAAGCTAGACATCATGCCAAGATCCAAAGAAATTCGGGAACAAATGAGAACAAAAGTACTGTAATTGAAATCTATCAGTCTGGTAAAGGTTATAAAGCCATTTCTAAAGCTTTGGGACTCCAACAAACCACAGTGAGAGCCATTATCCACAAATGGCAAACACATGGAACAGTGATGAACCTTCCCAGGAGTGGCCGGCCGACCAAAATTACCCCAAGAGCGCAGAGAAAACTCATCCTAGAGGCCACAAAAGACCCCAGGACAACATCTAAAGAACTGCAGGCCTCACTTGCCTCAATTAAGGTCAGTGTTCACAACTCCACCATAAGAAAGAGACTGGGCAAAAAAGGCCTGCATGGAAGATATCCAAGGCGCAAACCACTTTTAAACAAAAAGAACATTAAGGCTCGTCTCAATTTTGCTAAAAAAAACATCTCAATGATTGCCAAGACTTTTGGGAAGATACCTTGTGGACCGACGAGACAAAAGTTGAACTTTTTGGAAGGTGCGTGTCCCGTTACATCTGGCGTAGAAGAAACACAGCATTTCAGCAGAAGAACATCATACCAACAGTAAAATATGGTGGTGGTAGTGTGATGGTCTGGGGTTGTTTTGCTGCTTCAGGACCTGGAAGGCATGCTGTGATAGATGGAACCATGAATTCTACTGTCTGCCAAAAAATCCTGAAGGAGAATGTCCAGCCATCTGTTCGTCAACTCAAGCTGAAGCGATCTTGGGTGCTGCAGCAGGACAATGACCCAAAACACACCAGCAAATTCACCTCTGAATGGCTGAAGAAAAACAAAATGAAGACTTTGGAGAGGCCTAGTCAAAGTCCTGACCTGAATCCTATTGAGATGTTGTGGCATGACCTTAAAAAGGTGGTTCATGCTAGAAAACCCTCAAATAAAGCTGAATTACAACAATTCTGCAAAGATGAGTGGGCCAAAATTCCTCCAGAGCACTGTAAAAGACTCGTTGCAAGTTATCGTAAATGCTTGATTGCAGTTATTGCTGCTAAGGGTGGCCTAACCAGTTATTAGGTTCAGGGGGCAATTTCTTTTTCACACAGGGCCATGTAGGTTTTGAGGTTTTTTTCTCACTAAATAATAAAAAACATCATTTACAACTGCATTTTGCGTTCAATTATGTTACCTTTGACTAATAGTTAACGGTTTTTGATGAGCAGAAACATTTAAGTGTGACAAACATGCAAAAGAATAAGAAATCAGGAAGGGGGCAAATAGTTTTTCACACCACTGTATATATATATATATATATATATATATATATATATATAGATAGATAGATAGATAGATAGATAGATAGATAGATAGAGAGAGAGAGAGAGAGAGAGAGAGAGAGAGAGCTGCCCGTAATTATTCATACCTGTAAGGCTTGGTGGTGTATTCTCCACAGTCAGCATGCAACGCATGAGCTGGCGTGGAGGAGGTACACACACTAGCACAAGGAAACAGGCTATCCCTAGTATAGTGGAGGGGAGGACTGACTCCAATAGGAGATTGTGGCGCACAGAGCCGGTGCAGATCTGACAGCCACAAACAATGCTTTCGTTATAACGTCTCAGCGCAAAGTAGCGCTGAGCGCATAAACCAGAACTGAGGAGATCAGGACAGGTAGACAGAATGAACGCTTGCTAGCTAGCGGCTACTTAGCGACAGCAAGCGTCCAAAACCAGACAGACTGGAATGAGGCAGCCAATGCGATGCGGCGATGGCGTGCCTCACAAAGACAGGACAGGATAGTCAGAAAATAGCAGGATTAAGATAGATGAACGTAACACAGATAAATATACAATAAGTATGTATTCCTAGCGTATTACAATTACAGCTATCAATGAAACTATTTGTAACGTCTGACTAACATATGTATATATCGGCAATGAACCGATATATGACATAAGCAGGAACGCTGACTAGGAATGGAGTAACACAGGGAACAGGACTCAGAAGGATTCGCTATCTCTTCGCAGAGATGAACGCAATCCACAAACGGTAACAGAACAGGATTCAGAAGGATTCGTTATCTCTTCGCAGAGATGAACGCAATCCACAAACGGTAACAGGACAGGATTCAGAAGGATTCGTTATCTCCTCGCAGAGATGAACGCAATCCACAAACAGAACCAGGAGCAGGGTAACTACCTCAGCACGGGTGGTCACGGTACGCGCAACCTACCAAAACGTGCTGGAAAGCTGACTAACTGCACACAGGATATAAACAGTTCGTGTACGTATACATCAGCGACACTGATGTATCACGTAACACAAATACAAGGAAAATAATAAACGTGCTGGTATGCATATATATTGGCAATGAACCAATATATGATGCAAAGACCAGCAAAGTATCTTTATAACAAGAAACACGATCGGGGGCTAAAGCGACAGCAAGACTAGCTTACACTGAAGCTATGAAAACCCAAGGAAACCCTGCAGGAAGCAGATCTTTATACTGAGGTCATCCAATGGGAGCAGACATGCAGATTCCCACACAGGTGAATGATAATCAGTCACAAGCTGACAGCAGGGAAAGACAGACAAAGCTATGCAACTTGCATGGAAATAGATCAGAACTGCCTGAGCTGCAGCACTACTACTTCCAGTAATAGCTGCTGCAGCAGCGATCATTACAGTACCCCCGCCTTTAAAAGCGGATTCCAGAGGCTTTTCAAAACCGAAATTCCCAACAAAACAGTCTGACTGATAATTCATGATGACCGGGACAGCCCGGCAAGACCGAATTCCAGAATCAGTCCCCACAAGACTGGACCCATCAGAACCAGAACCTACAGAACCACGCCCATCAGTACCACAAGCTCCAGTGTGACACCCATCAGAACCATGATTTCCAGAAGAAAGCCCTCCGAAATTCCCTGAGCGATACCCACCGCCTTCCAGGAACCGTTCAGAAACGCCAAAGCCTTTGCAATGCCCACCGGTACTGTCTTTACCAACACAAAACCCGCTGTTGAACCAGTCCAAGGTACCAGGACAGGTTTTCTCAGAGACCTCCCAGAACACCTTGAAGCTCCAAAGAGATCCCCATATGTCAGAACGCCCCTTAGGCTCACATGGAGAACTATCAAGAACCCCTATGGAACCTACGGCAATTCCCGAGTCAGGGCCACAAGGACAAACATCAATATCAGGGCTTTCAGGGACCAGAACCATCTCTGGGCATGCAGGCAGACTGGCAACATCAGAACGTGTTCCCACTAAGGAAGCATCAGAGCACGCTAACACCTTAGACACACTTGGGCATTCTGGCACACAAAGAACATCTGGGCACACCGGCACAAGAGAAACCTCTGGGCATGTCAAGGAACTGTGAGCCTCAGGGTCAGCCAAGACAGGACCAAAACCAGGACTGGCCAAAAAAAAATCATCATGACTAAACTTCGCAACCACTGGACTTTTACACGAGAATGCTGGATCAGACTTAGATGTCGCTGATTCCAGCAAAGTCAGTAACAAATCAGATTCAGGGGCACCAACAAAAAACAGGACAAATCTTCTGATGTATGCACTGAACCAGATAGGGACTCCACAACTACCTCTGGACTGGACAGAGACTCATTTAATACACTGGATTGGAGCTCATGAGGCGCTGCAGAACAAGTCAGTATTGCAGCAGCCCCCACTGGACTAGGCAAAACTGAGGAATTCCCTGGACAGGAAGGGGACTCTAGAACCTCTGCCACAGCGGCCAGAGAACTAGAATCTTCCAGGATACAGGGCTGGGTTTCAGGAACACTCATCGGACCGGACTGAAATTCTGAGATTTCTATTATTTTGACCAGAGAATCAGAATTATCCATGTTACAGGGCAAGACTTCTGAAACATTCAGAGGACAGGGCTGGAGTTCCTCGGCTGTTACAACACTGGAGAGGGACTCAACAACATTGGTTAAATCAGACTGTGTACAGGGCAAGGTATCTGACACACTTGCTGACGAGGACAATATTTCAATGACTTCTGCTTTGCTGGGCAGAAATTCATCAAGTTTTATTAGAGCAGACTGTAATTCCAAAACAGCTGCTAGACAAGTGAATATTACTGCAACACCAACTGAGGTAAGCAGTGCTTCAGCCTCCTCTGCTAGAGGGTTTAAAGTATCCAAAATACTGGGTGAAGCATAAGACTCTGCGACCACAGCTTCACTGGACAGGATCACTGAACAGTCCATATTGCAGGGCAAAACCATGGAAGCACCTGCTGGACAGCATAATGATTCTGTGACCTGAGTTTCATTGGAGAGATCTACTGCACAATTCATGGTACAGGGCAAATTTATTGGAAAATTTTCTGAACAAGGTAATAATTCTGCGATTTCAGGTTCACATAGCAGATGCTCTGAGCTATTCACGAAACTAGAGCGAGGTGTAGAAACAGGAAGATCAAGACACAATGTTTGCGCATCTGAATCACCATTCATTTGTAAAATTGGAAAATTCAGATGCTGGGGTTCTGAGTTTACTAGACAGGATTGCTGGGACTCGGAAACTGATGTAGTGCATCTATTGGCATCTGCTGGATCAGACAGGAGTTGAACTTTATTAACACAGGTAATTTCTGCAGAAGTGTTTGCAGAGACAGGCAAGATTTTTCTGGTGTCTGTTTCACTAAACAAAGAGTCATGAGTACTGGCTAGGCTGGACTCGGAAGTCAGCAGGACCTCTGGATTCTCTGCTGAGAAATTTGCGCAGGGCAAGGTTAAGAATGTATCAGTGGCTTCTGTTTTACTGGGAAGTAACACTGAGTTATCCATGGTACAGGGTGGAATTGCAGGAACTTCAATTTCACACAAAAAGAGCTCCGAATCACCTGCTGAATCAGCCAAAGGTGCTGAAGCAGGCGGGTCAGAACGCCAAATTTGCGAATTCGGAGTCACATAAAAATCATCCAAAATCAGTTCCCACACATCAATCAAGGGAGCCACACAGTCATACCTACACACACCAGCCTCTATTAGGTTATAGGCTGACTTAATGCATGCGTTCAATACCATTTCACTTTTTGCACTGTAAAATTGACAAAATGAACTTGAATCATTCTTCCATTCACAGACCAGGGCTTCCATCTCTCCCCTCTCGAATGGAGGATCCCATGCATACTTAACAGCGAAACATTTAGGCTGATCACAGTCTGCAGATATGATTGTGGCAGGCACATGTATAGGGTTAATTAGCAGGTGATTGGCAGATTCCTTATTCTTAAGAATCTCCAATACCTGTAGCAAGTGTTGAACTGTAGTGTATGCAAACTTCCCTTGGTTCACAAATAAGTTGATTTGTTCAATACTCTGTAATATCTCATCATAATCATACTCAGATAATTCTTTTAAACAAAAATCTTTATTTTCCCTAGCCAGGGAGGAAAGTTCATTAGTAGTTTCATAAGTCCATTTAACTCCCCTGAAAGACAATTGCATTTCATTATCTGTTAATGGCAGAATCTCATTATAGGTCTCAGTCGCTAAGGATAACGATTCTGCAGATTGGACACGTTTCTTAGAACGTTTGCGTTTTGCCTTTGACCTTGCGGTTTTTGGTGATTTATTCAAAGCTGCAGGAAAATTATCAGTAACACTTTCTGCTTGCTGCTCATTCTTGCAAGCAATTGAAGGAGCAGCTGATTGGCCTGCTGCCAGGAGTTCATTAAGAGGAAAAGGCAATGGATCTATGCGCAACCAGTTATGGATCACAAACGCTAGAAATTCCAGCGGTCTATCTTTCAAATCGGAATGATTGAGAACATCAAATGCCCACTGGAATAATTCCCCTTTAAACAAAATATAACTTAGTTGGAGTGCCCAGGTTGAAACAGGAGTCGCTTGGAGATCAGGATTGGTCAGGAACCTGGCACATTCAGAGAAAAACTCATTTTCTGTTTCAGAGCTAAGTTCTTCAAATTTCTTAAAGGAACAGGAACCATAATTAACAGTGTCATACTTTCTGGGAATCCCCCCCACAATGGGGATTGGTAATGGGGTTTTCATAATGTAAGGCTTGGTGGTGTATTCTCCACAGTCAGCATGCAACGCATGAGCTGGCGTGGAGGAGGTACACACACTAGCACAAGGAAACAGGCTATCCCTAGTATAGTGGAGGGGAGGACTGACTCCAATAGGAGATTGTGGCGCACAGAGCCGGTGCAGATCTGACAGCCACAAACAATGCTTTCGTTATAACGTCTCAGCGCAAAGTAGCGCTGAGCGCATAAACCAGAACTGAGGAGATCAGGACAGGTAGACAGAATGAACGCTTGCTAGCTAGCGGCTACTTAGCGACAGCAAGCGTCCAAAACCAGACAGACTGGAATGAGGCAGCCAATGCGATGCGGCGATGGCGTGCCTCACAAAGACAGGACAGGATAGTCAGAAAATAGCAGGATTAAGATAGATGAACGTAACACAGATAAATATACAATAAGTATGTATTCCTAGCGTATTACAATTACAGCTATCAATGAAACTATTTGTAACGTCTGACTAACATATGTATATATCGGCAATGAACCGATATATGACATAAGCAGGAACGCTGACTAGGAATGGAGTAACACAGGGAACAGGACTCAGAAGGATTCGCTATCTCTTCGCAGAGATGAACGCAATCCACAAACGGTAACAGAACAGGATTCAGAAGGATTCGTTATCTCTTCGCAGAGATGAACGCAATCCACAAACGGTAACAGGACAGGATTCAGAAGGATTCGTTATCTCCTCGCAGAGATGAACGCAATCCACAAACAGAACCAGGAGCAGGGTAACTACCTCAGCACGGGTGGTCACGGTACGCGCAACCTACCAAAACGTGCTGGAAAGCTGACTAACTGCACACAGGATATAAACAGTTCGTGTACGTATACATCAGCGACACTGATGTATCACGTAACACAAATACAAGGAAAATAATAAACGTGCTGGTATGCATATATATTGGCAATGAACCAATATATGATGCAAAGACCAGCAAAGTATCTTTATAACAAGAAACACGATCGGGGGCTAAAGCGACAGCAAGACTAGCTTACACTGAAGCTATGAAAACCCAAGGAAACCCTGCAGGAAGCAGATCTTTATACTGAGGTCATCCAATGGGAGCAGACATGCAGATTCCCACACAGGTGAATGATAATCAGTCACAAGCTGACAGCAGGGAAAGACAGACAAAGCTATGCAACTTGCATGGAAATAGATCAGAACTGCCTGAGCTGCAGCACTACTACTTCCAGCAATAGCTGCTGCAGCAGCGATCATTACAATACCCCTGGCAAATTTTGACTTAAAGGAGTACTTAAAGGGACACTTAAGTCAAACAAAAAAAATGAGTTTTACTCACCTAGGGCTTCCAATAGCCCCCTGCAGCTGTCCGGTGCCCTCGCCGTCTCCCTCAGATCCTCCTGGCCCCACCGGCAGCCACTTCCTGTTTCGGTGACAGGAGCTGACAGGCTGGGGATGCGAGTGATTCTTTGCGTTCCCAGACACATTAACACCCTCTATGCTGCTATATGATATATGCTATAGCAGCATAGATGGCGCTATTATGGCCAGGAACGCGAAGAATCACTCGCGTCCACAGCCTGTCAGCTCCTGTCACCGAAACAGGAAGTGGCTGCTGGCGGGGCCAGGAGGATCGGAGGGAGACGGCGAGGGCACCAGACAGCTGAAGGGGGCTATTGGAAGCCCCAGGTGAGTAAAACTCATTTTTTTTTTACTTAAGTGTCCTTTTAAGTCAAAATAAAAAAATGATTTTTACTCACCTGGGGCATCCCTCAGCCCCCTGAAGCTGTATGGTGCCCTCGCAGCCTGGCTCCGATTCTCCTGTCACCGCCGGCGGCTACTTCCGGGTTCGGCGACAGCCGCTGACAGGCTGGGAACGCGAGTGATTCTCCGCATTCCCAGCCACTATATCACCCTCTATGCTGCTATAGCGTATATGTTATACGCTATAGCAGCATATAGGGTGATATAGCGGCTGGGAACGCAGAGAATCACTTGCGTTCCCAGCCTGTCAGTGGCTGTCGCCGAACCCGGAAGTAGCCGTCGGCAGGGACAGGAGGATCGGAGCAAGGATGCGAGGGCACCATACAGCTTCAGGGGGCTGAGGGAAGCCCCAGGTGAGTAAAAATCATTTTTTTATTTTGACTTAAGTATTCCTTTAAAGTTACTTTTACTCAACCAGCAAGTAATGTTTTGATGGGAAACCACATAGGTGTCTCCCAAAAGATAAGATGTACAAGAGGCATTATTGTGGGGGAAAAAAAACATTTCTCTGCTTTTTTTGAGCAAAAATTGTCCAGTCCAAAATTATTCATACCCTTCAAAAGCTGTCACAGTCTGTGGGATAATCCAAAGTTCTATACCATTCCAAATAGTCCAAGCTTTTCTAAAGCATCCTAATTACCCTGATTAGTTGGGAATAGCTGTTTTAATCAACTTAACAGGTAAAAAACAGCAGCTCTCTGTAGTTGGTTTGTGGACAGTCATGGCTTAGACAAAGGAGCTCAGTGATGACCTGCGGCTGTGCATTGTGCTGCTCACAAGTCAGGAAGGGGCTACAAGGCCATTTCTAATTTTTTTCAAGTTCCAGTGACCACAGTGCAAAGTATTATTAAAAAATACAAGATATTCCGCACTGTGGAAAATCTCAGAGGACGTGGTCGGAAGCCAAAAGTGACACTTGTGCTGGCCAGGAAAATAGTGAGAAGGGTGGAAAAGAATCCAAGGATCAGCAACAAGGCCATTCGGGTGAATCTGGGCTCTGCTGCTGGCAATGTCTCAAGGAAGACAATCCAACGCACACTGCTGGGTTCCACAGATGCAGACCAAGAAGGACGCCACTTCTCCAGATAAGACACACACAAGCTCACTTGGCCTTTGTAAATGCTCATCTGGACAAAGAAGAAGCCTTCTGGTCTTCTGTGTTAGGGTCGGATGAAACAAAAATTGAATTCACAATGATGTTTCCTTCATTTGAAGTAAAAAAGGAGAAACCTTTAACTCAAAGAACACCATCCCTACTGTCAAACATGGTGGTGGGAACCTAATGCTTTTTGGGTGTTTTTCAGCCAATGGACCAGGGAACCTAATCACAGTAAACAGCACCATGAAAAAAGAGTAATACATGAGGATTCTCAATGACAACATCAGGCAGTCTGCAGAGAAACTTGGCCTTGGGCACCAGTGGACATTTCAGCATGACAATGATCCAAAATACACAGCAAAAGTGTTGAAGAAATGGTTAGCAGACAACAACATTAAAGGGGAACTTCAGCCTAAACAAACATACTGTTATTAACCACTTCACCACTGAGGGGTTTTACCCCCTGAGCACCAGAGCAATTTTCACCTTTCAGCGCTCCTTCCATTCATTCGTCTATAACTTTATTATTACTTATCGCAATGAAATGAACTATATCTTGTTTTTTTCGCCACCAATTAGGCTTTCTTTAGGTGGGACATTATGCCAAGAATTATTTTTTTCTAAATGTGTTTTAATGGGAAAATAGGAAAAATGTGGGGAAAAAAAATAATTATTTTTCAGTTTTCGGCCATTATAGTTTTTAAATAATGCATGCTACTGTAATTAAAACTTATGAAACGTATTTGCCCTTTTGTCCCGGTTATAAAACCATTTAAATTATGTCCCTATCACAATGTTTGGCGCCAATATTTTATTTGGAAAAAAAGGTGCATTTTTTTCAGTTTTGCGTCCATCCCTAATTACAAGCCCATAGTTTATAAAGTAACAGTGTTATACCCTCTTGACATAAATATTTAAAAAGTTCAGTCCCTAAGGTAACTATTTATGTATTTTTTTTAATTGTAAATTTTTTAATTTTTTTTTAATTACAAAAAAAAAAAAAAATGGGGAGTGTGGGAGGTAATGAGTTAATTTTATGTGTAAAAGTCATTTATTTGTATGTGAAAAATGTGTAGGGTGTAGTTTACTATTTGGCCACAAGATGGCCACAGTAACTTTTTGTTTTAATGCGACCTCCAAGCTTCCTTCCGGAAGCTTGGAGGAAGAATAAGGAGGCTGGACACGTGAGTTTTTTCTCACAATGATCGCGCTGCCCATAGGAGAGCAGCTGATCATTGCGGGGCTTAGATCAACGAACGGGAATGGATTTTCCCGTTCATTGATCTCTGGGCGAGCGGGCGGCGGCGGTTTTACTAGCGGCGGGCGGCGTGTTTACGAGCGGGAGCGCGGGCAGCGTCGGGAACGCGGAAAGTACGTGTTTCTCCGTCCCTGGTTTTTAAAGGATGGAAAAAGGGGCGGAGAAATACGTACGCGCGGGGGTAAAGTGGTTAAGTTACATTACTTATGTTAATTGGAATAGATAGGCAATATAATCTCTTACCCACCCTGTTTTGAAAGAACAGGCAAATGTTTGTGATTCATGGGGGCTGCCATCTTTGTCATGGGGCAGCCATCTTTTTGGTTGGAAGGAGGTGACAGGGAGCATGAGACACAGTTCCAACTGTCCTGTGTCATGATCACCCCTCCCAGCTGCACACACTAGGCTTCAAATGTCAAATTCAAAATAAAAAAAAAAAATTGCACCAAAACAGTAGAACGAGAACAACAACATCAGAAATCCCATCATGCTTTGCACAGCATCAGGGGAAAAAAGCCCGGGCAGTTTTCTTCTGTGCAGCTAAAAATGAGGCTTGTATAAGAGAAACAAAGCTCTGATGCTGTGAAACTGTTAACCTCCCCGGCGTTTTATTGAGATCGCCAGGGCGGCTGCGGGAGGGTTTTTTTTTTATAAAAAAAAAATCTATTTCATGCAGCCAACTGAAAGTTGGCTGCATGAAAGCCCACTAGAGGGCGCTCCTGTTGCATATTTCTGATCGCCTCCGGCGATCAGAAGTAACAAGAAGGGCCGCGATGAGCGGCCCTCCTTGTTTTGCTTTTCTCGTCGCCATGGCGACGAGCGGAGTGACGTCATGGACGTCAGCCGACGTCCTGACGTCAGCCGCCTCCGATCCAGCCCTTAGCGCTGGCCGGAACTGATTGGTCTGGCTGCGCAGGGCTCGAGAGGCTGGGGGGACCCTCTTTCGCCGCTGCTCACTGCGGATCGCCGCAGAGCGGCGGCGATCAGGCAGCACACGCGGCTGGCAAAGTGCCGGCTGCGCGTGCTGCTTTTTATTTGATAAAAATCGGCCCAGCAGGGCCTGAGCGGCAGCCTCCGGCGTTGATGGACGAGCTGAGCTCGTCCATACCGCTCAGGAGGTAAAAGAAACACCAGACCTTTTCAGTGCTGCTGAGTCGATTTTTAGTCTGGAGGTTCACTTTAATGTTTTGGAGTGGCCCAGCCAGAGTCCTGACTTGAATCCAATTGAGAATCTGTGCAGGGAACTTAAGATCAGGGTGATGGCAAGAAGACCCTCCAGCCTAAAAGATTTGGAGCTCATTGCTAAAGATGAATGGGCAAAAATACCTGTGGATACATGCAAAAAGCTGGTCTGCAATTATAAGAAGCGTTTGATTGCTGTAATAGCCAATAAAGGCTTTTCTATTGATTATTGAGTAGGGTATGAATAATTTTGGACTGGACACTTTATGCTCAAATGTAAATAAACGTTGAGAAATGTTTTTTTCGACAACAATGCCTCTTGTATATATCGTCCTGTTATTTTACATATATTCTTTTTTTTTTTATTAGTTGTATAAGTATTACAAAGATGTGTTCCATTATTGGAGCTCCATCCGCTGGTTTGACAGGCAAGACATGTTAGAAAAGAGTGTTGCTTTACTTCTGTGGTAAATACAGTGGCATAGCTAAGGAGATAGGGGCCCCAGTGCAAGCTTTACATGGGGCCCCAAGCACTCTATTGATATGAAGCCCCAAAACCTACCAAGGACGATTTCAGAATCAGAAAGGTGTAATCAGAGTAAGAAAACTGTTAGTAAAGGATTTATACTATTCAAGGACCATATAAAGGTGTTCACTATCAGCATAACACCAATACAAAGCTAATAAGGAAGGTGGGCCCCTCTTGTCCAGGGGCCCTTTTGAGGTCACAACCTCTGCATCCTCTATTGCTACGCCACTGGGTAAATATTTGGTGACTGAGAAAGTCCTTCGGCGACTTATCTTTCCTTAATAGCTGCAACATTAATTCAGTAAAGCAACAGGTGAAATTCTAAAAAAAAAAAAATTTTGTAATATTTTGTATTTTTTACATTAAGTGCAATACATCACATTACTAATGACATATAAATCATTATTTTTCTAGATGAGTCTCAAATAGTATTGCATATCTCCTTGATCTGTCATATTAGCAACGTGCTTGACTTCACATGGTTACAAGTTGTCATGTGGTGTGACTATAGCAGATGATACTGTCATCTTAGAAACCTTTTGCACTGAGCTGTGTGATGGCCAGTGACATGGAAGAAAAGCCTCTGCAGAGCAGTTGTGCCTAAAGACTTGTGGCACTTCTACATGACTGCAGTGTGAGGGCATAACAGAAGGTGCCAGCCCGCATAGCTTCAGGGGGATTCTGGTCCCACAATGGATCAACTGTTTGCAGCATGAACATGTGGAATATTCAGAGAATATCTAGCACGTAATTGTCCCATGGGTTGGCAACTTGCTGAATTGCATTAACCCTGAGAATGTGAGAGGGCAGCGATCGTCATCGGAAATCTGCTCTAATTTACTTGCTTAGACTTGTTTATACCATTTTCACATTCACAGCTTTGTGATGTACTCAGTATTTCTGGTGTGTTCAGTGAACCTGGATTCGTCTGGTCTTTAAAATGGACAGCAAGATAAATACAAGGTACCGAGGCAGCAAGAACATGATTCTACGGTGTTCTTCAAGGACTAATAAATACAAGCTACTGTTTAGATTTATAG
Organism: Hyperolius riggenbachi; assembly: GCF_040937935.1. Classification (NCBI taxonomy): domain Eukaryota; kingdom Metazoa; phylum Chordata; class Amphibia; order Anura; family Hyperoliidae; genus Hyperolius; species Hyperolius riggenbachi. The sequence goes on from NC_090649.1 coordinate 284,651,063, forward strand.
TATATGATGAAGAGTAACTTAATTCATGTACAAATGTGAAAAGTTTCAGGAACATATTAGTATCTCCATTTTTGTCAGCGCTATACATTACAGGGATTTTAACAATCATTATTCCAGGTCTTTACCTTTTTCTTACATACTTATACTAAAGGAAATAACTAACTTCTTTACCCTAAAAATTGTGACACATTTTACATAGATTATAATGACTTAAAGGGTACCTGAGACATGTGACATGATGAGACAAACGTGTATGTACAGTGTCAAGTATACAAATAACTGGGCTGTGTTCCTTTTTTTTCTTTTTATGCATGGAAGAGTTAAAGTGAACCTGAGGTGAAGCTGATGAGATAAACAATTATACAGTATTTATCCAACGGGAGATATTGGCAGCGCTTCCAAATGCAGGCTGCACCCGAGTTGACCAGCTGGATACATGTGCAGAACCCGAAACACGGGCAGATAACACAACGTGCATTCAAAACAGATGCAGCGAATGGAGGACATTGCTTCCAAAAACAGTTTGCATGCAGATTGTTCAATACTAGACTCTTCCACGTGACCTCATGGAAGAGACCTAACCACTAGCTAACAATTAAAACATAGTGTCAACCTGAGGCTGCAAGCCATAAATGGTCAACACACTTTTTAACCACTTCCCCTCCCATGGGCCGAGTATCTACATTCCTACAATTCACCACTTTACCTCGCAGGGACGCACTCCCGCTCGCTCCCCCGCGCTTCTTATCGCCGCCGATCATTAGAGGGGAGGTGAACGAATGGGAACGCAGTCTGGGACCCCGTGTGAATGATTGCCGGCATCAATGAGATGCCATGATCCTTTGTTACTTCCAACGTAACATGTCCACGCATTACTTCCTATTTATCGTACTGTAAGTACGCAATAGGAAGTAATCTTGTGGCCAAATAATAAAATTACACCTACACACATTTATTTAAAAAAAAAAAAAAAAAAGGACTAACAAATACATTTAAAATGAAAACTTTATCTCCCACACAATCCCATAATTACCCCCAAAAAATTTGCATTAAAAAAATAAAAATTACAATAAAAAAAAGAAAGAAATAGTTACCTTAGGGACTGAACTTTTTTAATATGTATGTCAGGAGGGTATATTACTGGTATATTTGAAACTATGAGCTTGTAAATAGTGATGGACGCAAAACTGAAAAAATGCACCTTTATTTCCAAATAAAATATTGGCGCCATACATTGTACTAGGGAAATATGTTGCAATAACCAAAACAAATGAGCAAATAAAATATTTGGGTTTAAATTGCAGTAGCATGTATTATTTTAAAACTATAATGGCCGAAAACTGAGAAATAATTAATTATTTCCATTTTATTCTTATTTTTCCTGTTAAAATACAGTTAGAATAAAATAATTCTTAGCAAAATGTACCCCCATGGAAAGCCTAACTGGTGGCAAAAAAACAAGATATAGATTGTTTCATTGTGATAAGTAGTAATAAAGTTATAGGTGAATGAATGGAAGGAGAACTGACAGGTGAAAATTACTCTGGTTCTTAAATGGAAAAACCTTGGAGGTGTAGTGGTTAAAGGACGGGAAAAAATTTGCAGCACTACTAATCAGGCTGCAACTGAAATGAAACCAAAAGAGGTGTGCAGCTCCCCCCAGGGACTTAAATACACACCTTGAATACATATCAGATGCAAAACTATGCACTAAACCCTAATCTAGATAAACTGAATGCAAACTGATACACATGGATGCAGCTAGCCACAAGTAGACTTACATTTTTGTACAACAGAAGATATTGGCAGCACTTCCAAATGCATGCGGCACCCGAGTTGACCAGCTGCATACATGTGCAGAGCCCGAAATACGGGCAGATTACACAACTTGCATTCAAAACAGATGCAGCAAATGGAGGATTTTGCTTCCAAAAACAGTTTGCGTTTGGTGCAATCTGCATAGTTTTGCATCTAATTTGTATTCAAGGTGTGTATTTAAGTCCCTGGGGGGCGCTGCACACCTCTGTTGGATTAATTTAAGTTGCAGCCTAATTAGGAGTGCTGCCAATTTTTTTCCAATTATATTTATCTTCCTGCCCCGAAAACTGACCTTTGTTTTAAGTATCCTAGGGTTTTATTTTATATTTAAACATTTACAAAGTAGTTTGAATTTTATACTGTCTCTAATCAGTGGCAGCCTATTAAGTGTCCCAGAGCTAGAACAAGGTCAATAGTTAATGCATTTTATCTTATCTGCCCTCAGAAGTTGTATTCTGCCAGGGTAACTTTTATGGCTGTAATTTGTTCATCATAATTTATATACAATTTGCTTATATTCCCGACAAGGTACCAACAAGACAGAAGCTGTCACTTTCATGCCTAGAAATTAACTCTTTCAGGCAGCAAAAGAACACAAGTAAAACAACCTGGTTATTAACCACTTGAGGACCACAGTGTTAATGACCAGGCTCTTTTTTGTTGCACTGGGCTGTGCAGGCTTTTCAGCCTCCTGACAGCCCAGCTATGGAGCCCAGCGATCGGACTCACCTTCTTTTTTTGTCCCTAAGGGGACATGCCTGCCGGAGGTGTCCGATCACTGTGGCCGTTGTTATTTATTTTATTTATTTTTTTGCAGCCTCTATACGGCTGTTTATCCCTCCCTCCCTCCTCCTTCCCCTTCCCTCCATGCACAGACTTGAACAGGATGGCGATCCGTCCTGTTCCATCTCTCATAGGCATCAGCCTATGAGAGGATGGGGATCCCCGGCCAATCAGAGGCCGGGGATCACCGATCTCGTACAGGGCTGCCGGAGACCGCAGCGTTGTACGCATGTAAACAAAGGGGATTTCTTTCCCCTTTCATTTACAAGCAGCCGGCTAGCTGCGATCGGCGGCTAGCAGGCTAATCATGGAGCTCCACTCCGTGAACTGTCAGGGAACGATCGTGCATGCGTGCGGCCGTTCCCTGGGAAACTGCAGCTCCAAGCCTTGACGCCAATTGGCGTTAGGCAGTCCTGGGGCTGCCGCCGCGGCCACACCCATCGGCATGAGGCGGTCTTGAAGTAGTTAATATGGTTACTGTACATACACATGTTTATCTCATCATGTCACATATCGCCTTGGGTACACTTCAAACATTCATATATGCAAGTGACAATTTCTCTCTATTCAAGACCTAGGCAGGCTATAGAGAAGAGAAACCCTCACTGATAAAGAATCAGAGCTATAAAACTCTTTCCTGGAGGAGAAAAACTGCCGGGCATAGAGAATAGATAAAAAGTTCAATAGCTCATAAATTGGGGATTTTAACTGTGTCAGAATGTGTGACTGTGTCATTCAGCTGAGACAATAAAACATACTACTTTTTCAGGTTTTTAAAGTGAACCTGAAGCGAGAAGTATATGGATGCTGCTCTATTTATTTCCTTTTAAACAATACTAGTTCCCTGGCAGCACTGCTAATTTATTTGGCTTCAATAGTGTCTGAATCACACCAGAAATAAGCATGCAGGATAATCCTGTCAGATCTGACAATGTTAGAAACACCTGATCTGCTCTATGACTGTTTGGGGTCTATGGCCAACAGTATTAAAGGCAGAGGACCAGCAGGATGACCATGCAATTGTTATTGCTTAAAAGGTAAAAAATATGGCAGCCTCCATATTATTCTCACTTCAGGTTTCCTTTAAAGTAAACCAGATATGAAGAATGAAAAAGATTTTATACATACCTGTGGCTTCCTCCAGCCCAATCCGCCTGGATCCCTCCCACGCTGCCCGCAGCTACGAGAACCGGGTCCCCGCACTTCCGTCAGTCGGTCCCAGTCTAGCGTAAGAGAAGTGCGCTGTTTGCGTATCTCTGCAGCAGCCGCTGGAGAGATACGTAGAGGGCGCACTTCTCCTGCGTAGGCAGGCTCCGATGATGTCAGTGACGGGACCCGGTTCTCATAGCTGTGGGCAGCGGAGGACTGTGGCGTGGGAGGGATCCAGGTGGATGGGGCTGGAGGAAGCCCCAGGTATGTATAAAATCTTTTTCATTCTTCATATCTGGTTCCCTTTAAGCAGAATATAAAAACTGGGGGGATTCTAAAAGAAAAGTCATTTTAGGAGTATATATATATATATATATATATATATATATATATATATACAATGGTTTATATCATCAGTTTATTTTCAGCTCAGGTTCCCTTTAAGCAGTTCCAAGTTTACAAATTGTAAAAGAAAGGCCCCTTGCTCTGGGTGTGGAAATTGTTTTGTTTTTCCGTATGTAAAAAGTGAATTTCATTATTTTTGATCGAGAAAAAATATATGTACAATTGCTGTGACACTCCTTAAAAATAGAGCAATGCTCCATGCACTCCATGAACTCTAAGGGGAACCTAAACTGAGAAGGATATGGATTTTTCCTTTTAAAATAATAGCAGTTGCCTGACTCTCCTGCTGATTCTGTGTCTCTAAGGGCCCGTTTCCACTAGGGCGAATTCGCATGCGTGGCCTGCATGCGAATTCGCATAGGCAATGAAAGTGGATGGGACTGTTTCCACTTGTCAGGATTTCTGAGCGTTTTTCTGTGCAGGATTTTTCTGCACGGTAGAGCCTGCAGAATTCGCCTGCGTGAGGAATGCAGGCGATTCGCACATAATGCATTTAATAGGGAAACCGCACATGTGTTTTTTGCCGCGATTTCGCGTGCGAATTCGCATGAAAACTAATGCAAATTGAACCAGGCAGTGACATGGTTAAATTCGCATATACCCTGCCTATGCGAAATCGCATGCGAAATCGCGGCAAAAATCGCCCGCGGAATCGCATCCGCATGCGATTTAGTCAGCGGTGGAATCCCGGTGATTCGCACCGCACTAGTGGAAACGGGCCCTAATACTTTTAGCCACAACCCCCGAACAAGCATGTAGATCAGGTGCTCTGACTGAAGTCAGGCTGGATTAGCTACATGCTTGTTTCAGGTGTGTGATTCAGCCAACACTGCAACCAAAGAGATCAGCAGGACTGCCAGGCAATTGGTATTGTTTAAAAAGGAAACATCCATATCCATCTCAGTTTAGGTTCCATTTAACCTTTGATCTGGACAACTTCTATATAAATATGATATTTTGTTGAAGTTCCTGTATGGTCACCAATTTCAGGATTTTCAATAAAATGAATTTAGAAAACTGCTGCAAACCTTCTATCGGGTACAGTGGACTTATTCTGTGTTATAAACTATTATTTGCAAGGGAGGTGCTTGCAATGGTAAAAATCTTAAACAGTTTGATTAGAGGCACTCCTGCTATCAAGTGACCCACTTTTTAGGACAATATTGACCCAAGGAAGTGAGAAAAAAAATTTCCCTCACAATCCTGTCATTCTAATGGGTGTCACCCACAACAGGAAGTGAAGGTGAATCTCCTCAAACAATAGATGCAGCAAACACTCAAAAGAAGTTCCCCCACTCTATCCAAAATGTATAAGGGCCCGTTTCCACTACGGCGGTTTCGCTGGCGATTCTACAGAGTTTCCCCGCACATGATTAGCACGGGGAAACTCTGCCATAGGGGATGACGGGGCCACAGTGGAATCGCTTGCGGGAGTGATTCGGCCGGAACCCCCCGCAGAATTCGCCGCGGAGGCTGCGAATCCCATAGCCGTGCATGGCACGGCTCATGGGATTCGCCTGCGATCCCGCCCACCCGCTCAGTGCGGCGTGCGTCTGCGAGACGCACGCTGCACTAATGGAGACGAGCCCTAATACTCATTCTGTGACAGATTAAATCCATTGCCACATACAATCAATCATGAAATTATGGCTTTAATGTTGTAAAGTATCCTACTTTGTTTAGTGACTTGCAGGTCTATGTTGTGATGCACAGATCTCATTGTGTCGCATTATTTCAATTTCAGGGGAAGAAAACTTATTGGCAATATTGAAGCGAAGATGGTGGAAGTACATGTTCTTAGGAATTCTAGACATAGAAGCAACATATTTAGTGGTCAGAGCACACCAATATACCACTTTCATTAGCATACAGGTAAGCATATTTATCAGGTTGTGTTAAACATTTAGCTGTATCCATGAACTACAAGATGCCATGTTGGTCATCCTTCTCTTGGGCCAGTCAAAGTCCAGACCTCAACTTGATCAAAATACCATGGCATTTTAACCACTTAACATCTCAGTCGTTTTCAGCTTATGCATCCGAGCAATGTTCACCTCCCATTCATTAGCCTATAACTTTATCACTACTTATCACAATGAACTGATCTATATCTTGTTTTTTCCGCCACCAATTAGGCTTTATTTGGGGGGTACATTTTGCTAAAAGCCACTTTACTGTAAATGCATTTTAACAGGAAGAATAAGAAAAAAAATGAAAAAATTCATTATTTGTCAGTTTTCGGCCATTATAGATTTAAAATAATACATGCCTCCATAATTAAAACCCACGTATTGTAATTGCCCATTTGTCACGGTTATTTCACCATTTAAATTATGTCCCTATCACAATGTATCGCGACAATATTTCATTTGGAAATAAAAGAGCATTTTTTCCGTTTTGCATACATCACTATTTACAAGCTTTTAAAAAAAAAAAAATAGAGAGAAATATTTCGTCTTTACATAGATATTTAAAAAGTTTAGACCCTTAGGTAAATATTTATGTGTTGTTTTTTTTTATAGTAATGTTTTTTGTTTTTTTTTATTAAACATTTTATGTGGGCATTTTTGGGAGGGTGGGATATAAAAGTGTTTTATTTAGGGAAATATTTGTGTATTGTAATGTTTTTTTACTTTTACTTGTAGTTTTACTTTATCTCGAGTTTGTTTACATGACGTCACTCTAAGCGTACAATGTACGCTTAGAGGGACACAGCTTCAGAAAGAGCGAAGCTTCCGAGAGAAGCTGTCGCTTTTTCTGCGGGGGAGAGGAATCAGTGATCGGGCTCCATAGCCCGATACATTGATTCCGTGGCTACCGAATCCGCGGCCGGGAGTGCGCGTGCACGCGCGCGATCGGCCGAGGGAGCGCGCGGGAGCGCGCCTGTCCTCCTTGACGTTTTTATACGTCAAGGAGGACAAAGTGGTTAAACAAAGCGAGTTGCGCATCAATTAATTCCTGCAAAAAGAAGAGTGAGGCAAAGTTCTTTCAAAACAATGTGAGAGACATAGCATCAAACAGGAAAAATAATTTCACATTATTGCGGCTAAAGGTGGTTCTACAAGATTCTATGACATCATGGGGTGTATTTAACTTTCTACACATACTGCTTTGTCTTGGCTTAATTTTTATTAAATGCATAATGGCATGGTAGAATCTGTTTTTCTTACATCTGGGGTTATATTTTAGAACCTGCTAAGAGCCACATTATGTTTTATGATCTAGTGATATGTAAAACATTAGAACTGATAGAGGGTGTACTCTCTTTTCCTCATTGCTGTAAATTACTTATTCAGTGAAAATTAATTTCAATTGAAAGTAACACATGATGGATCTAGAAATGCACAAGGTAAAGGCTCCTTGTATGTGTACTAAATTTAGCAAAAGGAAAAAATGGCTGTGGGGATTGTTCTATAATACACTGATCACCACATAGCTAGTCTCAGCATCTCCAGTCAACGCATTTTACAGACAGCTAGGAACATCTGTTAGAGAATAGCTGTCTGATGACAACAAAACACCACAGCTGCCCACACTGCAGGTTCTGATAGACGGAGACACAGTGGCATGGAGGGTGGACACATACATTCCCATTCTGCTATTGCCATTGAATAACATCCCAGCTCTCTTTTCTAGTTATCATGCAATACCTACTACACAGACATAGGCATCAATTCATCAAGCATTAGCGCATTCAGTAATGCAGAAAACAGCTGAGTTTACCGAGCACTTAGGAAAATGTCAATTCATCAAGGCTGTTACTGCATGAAAAGCTGAAATTACAGAACAGTAAGGTACCGTAAATTACCGACTTATTCAGTAAATACCTCAACAAATGTCAGTAAATGTCAATTCATCAAGGTTACAGCATGCGGTAAAACACAGTTGTTATTATTATTATTATTTATTGAATTTATAAAGCGCCAACATATTACGCAGAGCTGGACAATAAATATATACAATGATACAAGGATGACAGACATAACAAGGTTATACAACATAGAACAAAGTTACACATGCAAATTGTACAAAATACATGATAATGCAATATGGGCTGGTTAGGTAGGCCCAGTAATACAAGTACAGGCTGTCATAGGACAGGAGTACATGATCCTGTAGATTACACTAGGGAATGGAGGACCCTGCCAGAGGCTTACAGTTCTCCTCTGTTGGAATCAGTGTGGAATAAGTGTGGGACTCACAGAACTCACAGAAGCAGAGATGATTACCTATGAATGACAGGAGCAGAAGCCAATAGAAATAGCCCCTGTCTCCTGCAAGTCCCGTTGATAGGACCCGTAGGCTTCTCAGGTGGGTCTAGGTTTTCTGCCCAGGCAGCAAGCAGAGAGAGATCTAACAAAACAGGTTTCCCCTGCTACCCTTCGGCAGTTTAACCTCTTAGGTTCCTGTATGAATATGCGGAGGAGCTAGTGGGGAAATTAGGTTAGCATGGCATGTGTAATGTCCTCTGGAAGTTCATCTAAGCTGTGGCAAATGCTGTGGCAAATAAAATGTTAAGAAAGATTAATGGAGACTAATAGACAGATTTAGAGCAAGCAGAGGCAGTATAAAAACATGTAAAGGAATGCACATCTAAAGGGCTGGTTGGGATGACTCTTACTATTGTAATGCTGTCTCTGCACAGAACAGCATGTAACAACCAGGGATGGTCAGAAATGCCAATTTCCGATTCCGCAGAAAATCCACATTCCGCCATTGCTGATTACCGCTACCACTACTGATTCTGCTTTCGGGTACCGATTTCTCCATTCCGCACTTCTGTTTAATAAACCCTGAAAATGTTTTGCTATTAACTGCTAAAGTCGGCGGCTTTTGACTGTAATGTAAAATGCAGAAAATCAGCATTATCCAATATGCGGTTATTTTAAGCCAATCAGAAGACTCCGAATGAATAAGCCAATCAGAGAATGCAGAAATGTCCTCCTAAATCCCCATTCTTTGATTGGTTTATTCATTCTGAGTCTTCTGATTGGCTTAAAATTACCACATATCGGATAATGCAGATTTTCTGCATTTTCCATTACAGTCTAAAGCCCCGACTTTAGCGGTTTAGCGGTTAATAGCAATGCCTCCATAGGTCCTAGCCACACTAAATTTTCAGGGTTTATTAAACAGAAGACTGTGAACAAGATGAAAAAAAAAAGATTTTCAAAAAGACCTTATAGTTTTTGAGAAAATCGATATTAAAGTCGGCAGAAATTTCCACGATTTCCGGCGAAAATCCGCCTACCGCACTTGTATTACAGATTTCCACATTACGATGTGGAAATGCAATTTCTGATCGGAAATGCAGAAACTGCATTTCCACGGAATCCGAATGAGCATCACTAGTAACAACATAGACAACTTACACTCTTCTGCTGTTATGGACAATGGGCTTCGGTAAATTACCAAACTTCTACCGCTCCTCTGAAAATATTATGAATTAGCACAGAAAAGTCTAAAAAAACAAATGCGGTATTTTTTATTTTTTTTTATTGAACAGCCTTTGATGAATTGATGCCATAGTCAGACATAAGGTTGTCATTGCCTGCTTCATTTACTCCAGTGAACAACAATCAGACTTGCCATTGTTTGTTTCTGATTTCATTAAATTTTGTCAACATAGTGATTATAGTCTGTACTGAAGATAAATTTAAAACCCCTTCAGGGTATACTTTATCTCATCCAAAAATTAAATTGCAATTTAATCCATCCAAAATCAATTTTGTAATACAGATGACATCAATGACATCAAAAGCAAAGCTGAACAATGATCTTTGTATTAAAATATTGATATTGGCTGGATTACATAGTTATTTTGGTTGAAAAAAGACATACGTCCATCGAGTTCAACCAGTACAACCAGTACCAGTACAAACTCCAGCCTGCTCCCTCACATATCCCTGTTGATCCAGAGGAAGGCAAAAAAAAAAACACAAGGCATTGTCCAATTAGCCCCAAAAGGGAAAAATTCCTTCCCGCCTCCAGATGGCAATCAGATAAATTCCCTGGATCAACATCATTAGGCATAACCTAGTAATTGTAGCCATGGATGTCTTTCAACGCAAGGAAAGCATCTAAGCCCCCTTTAAATGCAGGTATAGAGTTTGCCATAACGACTTCCTGTGGCATTGCATTCCACATCTTAATCACTCTTACTGTAAAGAACCCTTTCCTAAATAAATGGCTAAAACGTTTTTCCTCCATGCGCAGATCATGTCCTCTAGTCCTTTGAGAAGGCCTAGGGACAAAAAGCTCATCCGCCAAGCTATTATATTGCCCTCTGATGTATTAATACATGTTAATTAGATCTCCTCTAAGGCGTCTTTTCTCTAGACTAAATAAACCCAGGTTATCTAACCTTTCTTGGTAAGCAAGACCTTCCATCCCACGTATCAATTTTGTAGCTCGTCTCTGCACCTGCTCTAAAACTGCAATATCTTTTTTGTAATGTGGTGCCCAGAACTGAATTCCATATTCCAGATGTGGCCTTACTAGAGAGTTAAACAGGGGCAATATTATGCTAGCATCTCGAGTTTTTTTTTTCCTTTTAATGCATCCCAAAATTTTGTTTGCTTTAGCTGCAGCGGCTTGGCATTGAGTACGATTATTTAACTTGTTGTCGATGAGTACTCCTAAGACCTTCTCCAAGTTTGATGTCCTCAACTGTATCCCATTTATTTTGTATGGTGCTAGACCATTGGTACGACCAAAATGCATAACTTTACATTTGTCAACATTGAATTGCATCTTCCATGTATGTGCCCATATAGCCATCCTATCCAGATCCTGTTGCAATATGACACTATCTTCCTGAGAGTTGATGATTCTGCACAATTTTGTATCATCTGCAAAAATAGCAACATTGCTCACTACTGCATCTACTAGGTCATTAATAAATAAATTGAAGAGCACTGGAACCAGTACAGACCCCTGTGGGACCCCACTGCTAACAGTCTCCCATTTTGAGTACGATCCATTGACCACAACTCTTTGTTTTCTGTCCATTAGCCAGTTCCCTATCCATGCACACAAACTCTTCCCCAGTCCTTGCATCCTCAACTTTTGCACCAGACTTCTGTGGGGAACAGTGTTGAAGGCCTTTGCAAAGTCCAAGTATATCACATCTACAGCATTCCCAATATCCATATTAGCATTCACTACCTCATAAAAGCTGAGCATGTTAGTCAAACAGGACCTGTCTTTAGTAAACCCATGTTGATGCTGAGAAATAAGATTATTTTCTACTATGAAGTCATGTATAGTATCTCTTAGTAACCCCTCAAATAGTTTGCATACAACTGATGTTAAGCTTACAGGTCTTTAATTTCCTGGATCTGATTTTTTGCCCTTCTTAACCACTTGAGGACCTAGGGCTTTCTACCCCTTAAGGACCGTTCACTTTTTTTTCCATTCAGACCACTGCAGCTTTCACGGTTTATTGCTCGCTCATACAACCTACCACCTAAATGAATTTTGGCTCCTTTTCTTGTCACTAATAAAGCTTTCTTTTGGTGCTATTTGATTGCTCCTGCGATTTTTACTTTTTATTATATTCATCAAAAAAGACATGAATTTTGGCAAAAAAATGATTTTTTTAACTTTCTGTGCTGACATTTTTCAAATAAAGTAAAATTTCTGTATACATGCAGCGCGAAAAATGTGGACAAACATGTTTTTGATAAAAAAAAAAACCCATTCAGTGTATATTTATTGGTTTGGGTAAAAGTTATAGCGTTTACAAACTATGGTGCAAAAAGTGAATTTTCTCATTTTCAAGCATCTATGACTTTTCTGACCCCCTGTCATGTTTCATGAGGGGCTAGAATTCCAGGATAGTATAAATACCCCCCAAATTACCCGATTTTGGAAAGAAGACATCCCAAAGTATTCACTGAGAGGCATAGTGAGTTCATAGAAGATATTATTTTTTGTCACAAGTAAGCGGAAAATGACACTTTGTGAGAAAAAAAAAAAGTTTCCATTTCTTCTAACTTGCGACAAAAAAAAAATGAAATCTACCACGGACTCACCATGCCCCTCTCTGAATACCTTGAAGGGTCTACTTTCCAAAATGGGGTCATTTGTGGGGTGTGTTTACTGTCCTGACATTTTGGGGGGTGCTAAATTGTAAGCACCCCTGTAAAGCCTAAAGGTGTTCATTGGACTTTGGACCCCTTAGCGCAGTTAGGCTGCAAAAAAGTGCCACACATGTGGTATTGCCGTACTCAGGAGAAGGAGTATAATGTGTTTTGGGGTGTATTTTTACACATACACATGCTGGGTGGGAGAAATATCTCTGTAAATGACAATTTGTTAATTTTTTTTACACACAATTGTCCATTTACAGAGATCTTTCTCCCACTCAGCATGGGTATGTGTAAAAATACACCCCAAAACACATTATACTACTTCTCCTGAGTACGGCGATACCACATGTGTGGCACTTTTTTGCACCCTAACTGCGCTAAAGGGCCCAAAGTCCAATGAGTACCTTTAGGATTTCACAGGTCATTTTGAGAAATTTCGTTTCAAGACTACTCCTCACGGTTTAGGGCCCCTAAAATGCCAGGGCAGTATAGGAACCCCACAAATGACCCCATTTTAGAAAGAAGACACCCCAAGGTATTCCGTTAGGAGTATGGTGAGTTCATAGAAGATTTTATTTTTTTGTCACAAGTTAGCGGAAATTGATTTTAATTGTTTTTTTTCACAAAGTGGCATTTTCCGCTAACTTGTGACAAAAAATAAAATCTTCTATGAACTCACCATACTCCGTACGGAATACCTTTGGGTGTCTTCTTTCTAGAATGGGGTCATTTGTGGGGTTCCTATACTGCCCTGGCATTTTAGGGGCCCTAAACCGTGAGGAGTAGTCTTGAAATCAAATGTCGCAAAATGACCTGCGAAATCCTAAAGGTACTCATTGGACTTTGGGCCCCTTAGCGTACTTAGGGTGTAAAAAAAAGTGCCACACATGTGGTACCGCCGTACTCAGGAGAAGTAGTATAATGCGTTTTGGGGTGTATTTTTACACATACCCATGCTAAGTGGGAGAAATATCTCTGTAAATGACAATTGTTTGATTTTTTTACACACAATTGTCCATTTACATAGAAATTTCTCCCACCCAGCATGGCTATGTGTAAAAATACACCCCAAAACACATTATACTACTTTTCCTGAGTACGGCGGTACCACATGTGTGACACTTTTTTGCAGCCTAGGTGCGCTAAGGGGCCCAACGTCCTATTCACAGGTCATTTTGAGGCATTTGTTTTCTAGACTACTCCTCGCGGTTTAGGGCCCCTAAAATGCAAGGGCAGTATAGGAACCCCACAAGTGAAGAAGACACCCCAAGGTATTCCGTTAGGTGTATGGCGAGTTCATAGAAGATTTTATTTTTTGTCACAAGTTAGTGAAAAATGACACTTTGTGAAAAAAAACCAATAAAAATCAATTTCCGCTAACTTTTGACAAAAAATAAAATCTTCTATGAACTCGTCATACACCTAACAGAATACCTTGGGGTGTCTTTTTTTCTAAAATGGGGTCACTTGTGGGGTTCCTATACCGCCCTGGCATTTTACAGGCCCAAAACCGTGAGTAGTCTGGAAACCAAATGTCTCAAAATGACTGTTCAGGGGTATAAGCATCTGAAAATTTTGATGACAGGTGGTCTATGAGGGGGCGAATTTTGTGGAACCAGTCATAAGCAGGGTGGCCTTTTAGATGACAGGTTGTATTGGGCCTGATCTGATGGATAGGAGTGCTAGGGGGGTGACAGGAGGTGATTGATGGGTGTCTCAGGGGGTGGTTAGAGGGGAAAATAGATGCAATCAATGCACTGGGGAGGTGATCGGAAGGGAGTCTGAGGGGGATCTGAGGGTTTGGCCGAGTGATCAGGAGCCCACACGGGGCAAATTGGGGCCTGATCTGATGGGTAGGTGTGCTAGGGGGTGACAGGAGGTGATTGATGGGTGTCTCAAGGTGTGATTAGAGGGGGGAATAGATGCAAGCAATGCACTGGCGAGGTGATCAGGGCTGGGGTCTGAGGGCATTCTGAGGGTGTGGGCGGGTGATTGAGTGCCCTAGGGGCAGATAGGGGTCTAATCTGATAGGTAGCAGTGACAGGGGGTGATGGATGGGTAATTAGTGGGTGTTTAGGGTAGAGAACAGATGTAAACACTGCACTTGGGAGGTGATCGGACGTCGGATCTGCGGGCGATCTATTGGTGTGGGTGGGTGATCAGATTGCCCGCAAGGGGCAGGTTAGGGGCTGATTGATGGGTGGCAGTGACAGCGGGTGATTGATGGGCGGCAGTGACAGGGGGTGATTGATGGGTGGCAGTGACAGGGGGTGATTGATGGGTGATTGACAGGTAATCAGTGGGTTATTACAGGGGAGAACAGATGTAAATATTTCACTGGCGAATTGATAAGGGGGGGTCTGAGGGCAATCTGAGCGTGTAGGCGGGCGATTGGGTGCCCGCAAGGGGCAGATTAGGGTCTGATCTGATGGGTAACAGTGACAGGTGGTGATAGGGGGTGATTGATGGGTGATTGATGGGTAATTAGTGGGTGTTTAGAGGAGAGAATAGATGGAAACACTGCGCTTGGGTGGTGATCTGATGTCGGATCTGCGGGCGATCTATTGGTGTGGGTGGGTGATCAGTTTGCCCGCAAGGGGCAGGTTAGGGGCTGATTGTTGGGTGGCAGTGACAGGGGGTGATTGATGGGTGATAGGTGATTGGCAGGTGATTGACAGGTGATCAGTGGGTTATTACAGGGAAGAGCAGATGTAATTAATGCACTGGCGAATTTATAAGGGCGGGGGTCTGAGGGCAATCTGAGCGTGTGGGCGGGTGATTGGGTGCCCGCAAGGGGCAGATTAGGGTCTGATCTGATAGGTAACAGTGACGGTTGGTGATAGGGGGTGATTGATGGGTAATTAGTGGGTGTTTAGAGAAGATAACAGATGTAAACAATACATTTGGGAGGTAATCTGACGGCGGGTTTGCGGGCGATCTAATGGTGTGGGTGGGTGATCAGATTGCCCGCAAGGGGCAGGTTAGGGGCTGATTGATGGGTGGCAGTGACAGGGGGTGACAGGGGGTGATTGATGGGTGATAGGTGATTGGCAGGTGATCAGTGGGTTATTACAGGGAAGAACAGATGTAATTAATGCACTGGTGAATTGATAAGGGGGGGTCAGAGGGCAATCTGAGCGTGTGGGCGGGTGATTGGGTGCCCGCAAGGGGCAGATTAGGGTCTGATCTGATAGGTAAAAGTGACAGGTGGTGATAGGGGGTGATTGATGGGTGATTGATGGGTAATTAGTGGGTGTTTAGAGGAGAGAATAGATGTAAACAATGGATTTGGGAGGTGATCTGATGTCGGATCTGCGGGCGATCTATTGGTGTGGGGGGGTGATCAGATTGCCCGCAAGGGGCAGGTTAGGGGCTGATTGATGGGTGGCAGTGACAGGGGGTGATTGACGGGTGATTGGCAGGTGATGGACAGGTGATTGACAGGTGATCAGGGGGGATAGATGCATACAGTACATGGGGGGGGGGGGTCTGGGGAGAATCTGAGGGGTGGGGGGTGATCAGGAGGGAGCGGGGGGCAGGGGGGGGATAAAAAAAAAATAGCGTTGACAGATAGTGACAGGGAGTGATTGATGGGTGATTAGGGGGGTGATTGGGTGCAAACAGGGGTCTGGGGGGTGGGCAGGGGGGGGTCTGATGGGTGCTGTGGGCGATCTGGGGCAGGGGGGGGGGAAATCAGTGTGCTTGGTGCAGACTACGGTGGCTGCAGCCTGCCCTGGTGGTCCCTCGGACATTGGGACCACCAGGGCAGGAGGCAGCCTGTATAATACACTTTGTAAACATTACAAAGTGTATTATACACTTTGTATGCGGCGATCGTCGGGTTAACATCCCGCCGGCGCTTCCGTATGGCCGGCGGGATGTTGCGGCGGGTGAGCGGCGCCAGGCGGAGGCGGAGGATCGCGTCACGGATGACGCGATCGCTCCGCCCATGCCCACACAAGGACCGCCGCCAATTGTCAATACGGCGGTCCTTGCGGCGTCCACTTCCCGGGCCGCCAATTGTATATACGGCGGTCGGGAAGTGGTTAAATAATGGGAAAACGTGGGTTGTACGCCAATCCACTGGGACTCTGCCAGTTGCAAGAGAGTCACAAAAGATAAGATAAAGGGGTTTAGCTATAACTGAACTTAATTCCCTTAGGACCCGAGGATGCATGCCATCCGGGCCAGGTGCCTTGTCTATTTTTAATTTATTTAGTCTTGCCTTCACTTCTTCCTGTGTTAAGTATTTAATATTACAGTTAGAAGATTGAGACTCTTCTGCCTCTGTAATTTGCAACAGTGCTGTTTCCTTTGTGAAGACAGAAGCAAAGAAAGCATTTAATAACTCTGCCTTACCTTGGTCATCCACCATTGAGTTCCCACCCTCATCCTTTGGAGTCCTATACAGTCAACCTTTCTTTTTTTAGAGTTGATGTACTTGTAAAACTTTTTTGGGTTAGATTTGATATCCCTAGCGATTTGATTTTCAGCTTCGATCTTTGCCAGCCTAATTTCTTTTTTACAATTTTTATTGCACTCCTTATAATTGCTTAGTGCAGCCTCGGTCCCCTCCTGTTTTAGGACCTTATAGGCATTCCTTTTCCTCTTCATTTTATCCCTAACCTTTCTATTCATCCATAGAGGCCTTTTTTTTATTCCTAGACATTTTGTTTCCATATGGGATATACATACTACAATATTGATTGAGAATAAGTTTAAAAGCTTGCCATTTCCCTTCAGTGTCCTCCCCTTCTAGTACATTATCCCAGTTCACCAAACTTAGTGCCTGCCTAATTTGATTGAACTTTGCTTTTCTAAAATTCATAGTTTTAGTGGTCCCGCTGCCCCGTGGCCTATCAGTCACCAGATCAAACGTTATCATGTTGTGATCACTATTTCCCAAATATTCTTGAACCTGCACATTTGATACATTATCTGGTCTATTAGAAATGATCAGATCCAGTAACGCATTCCTCCTAGTTGGTTCCGTTACCATTTGAGTCAAGTAATTGTCCTGTAGTGCTGCCAGAAATCTGCTGCTTTTACCAGAATGGGTAGCCTCAATACCCCAGTCAATGTCTGGAAAGTTGAAGTTGCCCATAATTATGACCTCATTTTTACTTGCAGCTTTTTCAATCTGCTGTAGTAATCGCAGTTCTGCAGCTTCATTAATATGAGGTGGTCTGTAGCATACCCCAATAAGCAATTGGCAACTTTTATTTCCACCATGAATATTTACCCAAACGGACTCCACATCTTCGCAATCTTCTTCCATCTCATCGTTGAGGACAGCTGTAAAAGAATTCTTAACAAAGAGACAAACCCCTCCACCTTTTTCCCTGTTCTATCCCTCCTAAACACATTGTATCCTTTTAAATTAGCTATCCAGTCATGGCTTTCATCCATCCATGTCTCGGTTATTCCCACAATGTCATAGCCTTTGTCATTCAGAATGAACTCTAGTTCGTCTATTTTATTTGCAAGGCTCCGAGCATTGGTTAACATGCACTTTATATTTTTACCGCCACATTTACCAATTTTGTTTACATGAAATGGGCTACTTGAAGTTTTACCAACCTCCTTAATTTTTACACTGCCCCCACCCCCCTCTCCACCCCCCATAATGTTAGGCTCCCACTGTCTTTTTACCTTATCTTGTCTACATATTGAGACTTTAGCCTCCCGCCTCCCCCCAGATCCTAGTTTAAAATCTCCTCCAACCGTTTAGCAATCTTCTCCCCCAATGCAGCTGCACCCTCCCCATTAAGGTGCAGCCCATCCCTGCTGTAGAACCTGTAGCCGACTGCAAAGTCTGCCCAGTTCTCCAGGAACCCAAGCCCTTCCTTCCTACACCAATTTCTTAGCCACTTATTTAACTCCCTAAGCTCCCTCTGTCTCTCAGATGTAGCACGTGGCACTGGCAGTATTTCAGAGAACACCACCTTGGAGGTCCTTGCTTTAAGTTTATCTCCAAGTACCTGAAAATCATTTTTGAGGACCTTCCATCTTCCACTAACTTTGTCATTGGTGCCAATGTGTACCATGACAGCTGGGTCTTCCCCAGCCCCACCCAATAATCTGTCAATTCTTTCCGCTACATGCCGAACCCGAGCACCCGGGAGGCAACAGACTGTATGGCATTCACGGTTTCTTAGACAGATTACCCTATCTGTGCACCTAATAATTGAATCCCCTACCACCAGTACCTGTCTAGCCTTAGCTGCACTCCTATTCCCATTCTTGTTACAGCAGTCTGCCCCTTGGTTGCTAAGGAGCACATCCTGCTGCAGCATTGCTACTCCTGAATCATCCTCCCCAATATTACGCAAACAAGCATACTTATTAGTGAGGGACAACTCGGGACTAGCCTCCCTGCCACTTTTTCCCCTACCCCTTCTAACTGTGACCCAACTAGCAGCTACCTCTGCTTCTTGCTCCGGCTTTACTCCACCCACCTCATCTTCACCGATTCCATCCAGTGTCTGGATCGTGAGATCCAAGCTCATCTCCATGTTGTGTATGTGTCTCAGTGTTGTGAGATGCTTATTTAGCTCTGCGACTTCCGCCTCTAACTGAGCAACACGCACACACCCAGGGCAACAGTAAACACCCTCAATCCGCTGATCAAGGCCTGCATACATGTCACAGGATGTACACTGTACAGCATAGTCCAACATGATGACTATTGTGTGGGGAAATTTTATTTACAGTAAACTGTGGCAGTAAAAGTTGAAACAGGAGAGTGAGTGAAGTTCGGGAGTGAGTGCAGCTGGGGTGGAAGAGGGGGAGGGGTGGAGGAGGGGGAGTGAGAAGTTGCGGTGGAGGAGGGGGAGCGAGTAAAGTTGGGGTGGAGGAGGGGGAGGGGAGGAGGGGGAGTGAGTGGTAGCTGTGCTTAACCACTTTACCCCCGGCGGTACGAATTTCTACGTCCCTTCCCCCCCCCCCCCCTTAAAAACCAGGGACGGAGAAATCCGTACCTTCTGCAATACCGCCGCTGTCCGCGCTCCCGCCGCTCGTGCACGCTGCCGCCCGCTCACCCGGAGATCAATGAACGGGAAAATCCATTCCCGTTCGTTGATCTAAGCCCCCACAATGATCTGCTGCTTTTTTGAGAAACAGCGCGATCATTGTGATTCTCCCAGCCTCCTACTGCTTCCTGTAAGCGTCCTTCCGGACGCTTACAGGTCGCATGTAAACAGACTCACTGTGGCCATCTTGTGTCCATATAGTAAACTACACCCTAAAGCATTTTACACATACAAATACATTGTTTTACACAATAAATTAACTCATTACCTCCCACACTCCCCAATTTTTTTTTTGTAATTTAAAAAAAAAAAAAAATACAATAAAAAACAACATAAATAGTTACCTTAGGGACTGAACTTTTTAAATATTTATGTCAAGAGGGTATAACACTGTTACTTTATAAACTACGTGCTTGTAATTAGGGATGGACGCAAAACTGAAAAAAATGCACCTTTATTTCCAAATAAAATATTGGCGCCAAACATTGTGATAGGGACATAATTTAAACGGTTTTATAACCGGGACAAATGGGCAAATACATTTCATGGGTTTTAATTACAGTAGCATGCATTATTTAAAAACTATAATGGCCGAAAACTGAAAAATAATATTTTTTTTCCCACATTTTTTCCTATTTTCCCATTAAAACACATTTAGAATAAAATAATTCTTGGCATAATGTCCCACCTAAAGAAAGCCTAATTAGTTCATTTTATTGCGATAACTAATAATAAAGTTATAGTTGAATGAATGGACGGATCGCTGAAAGGTGAAAATTGCTCTGGTGTTCAAGGGGTAAAACCCCTCAGTGGTGAAGTGGTTAAGCTTGTATTCAATTCCCAATGTCCACGTGGGTTATAGTCTATGCATGAGGCTGTGGATTGTGAGCTCTTCACCCCATTTTCAGTAACATGCTTTGTCACAGATATCCCCAGTGTATAATAAGCCACGATGAGCAGTGATCCTGGGTGATTAACTGCAATGTCAGGTTTATGAAAAAAAAATGTAGTGATTTACAAATTGATTCATTCATCCATCCATTCACTAGCCATTACGGTGTCCTGGAATTATCCAGCTAATGACTACAGCTATTGCCAGCATACAGCAGGCAATGCTCTTTACTATGTCATTTACATGTAAGATCTATCTTTAGATAGCACTGCAGACTCTAATAATTTTAATAACGAATAGTGTTGCTCTGATACAATCCGTGATCACGGAATAGCCATGATTCACAAGCATTTTTTCACTATCCGACGTGATCCGAATCCGTGATCAGGAATTGATCATGGAATTCAATCATGGTTATTTTGCGTATTCGGCCTGTGATCACAGAAAAAATAGCTGTGATTATAACCTGAAAAGCCGGCGACTTTAGCGGTTAAAGGGGCGCTATGGCGAAAAATGTTTCTTTTATGTTGCTGTCACTTACAGTATGTAGTAGAACTCTGACATTAACGATAGGTTTTGGACTACTCCATCTCTTCATGGGGGGATTCTCAGGGATTTATTTATTTTCAAAAGCACTTAGTGAATGGCAGGTGCTCTGTCCAACTGCCAAAAAACTGTGTAGCGAGCAGGGAAGCTGGCCAGCATCATTGTTTAAATCCTTTTTAGGGAATATCTTTATAAAGAATAAAAGCCTTGCTGAGAATCCCCTATGAAGAGCTGGACTAGTCCAAAACCTGTCGCTTCTGTCAGATTCCTACAACCTACTGTAAGTGAAAGCAAAATAGGAAAAAAGTAATGTATGGCTCATTTTACTCTGGAAAAAACGTACTTCTTATTTGTCTGTTTTCACATATTTTAAATTTTACAATTTTTCGCCATAGTGCCCCTTTAATAGCAAAGCCCCCTTACATGATATAAATACTACACCACAAATTTGCAGGATATATTAAGCAGAATAGTGGAAACAAGGGGAACATTTTTTTCTCCAAAAAGACCTTTTAGTTTTTAAAATAATCGATTTTAAAGGTTCAAAGAAAAATAGTATACATTTAAATGCAGTAATGACAGTGAATGTATTTACCGCATTTACATGTATATTTTTTTCTTTCGAAATTTCCTTTGAACCTTTAAAATCGATTATCTCAAAAACTATAAGGTCTTTTTGGAGAAAAAATTGTTTCCTTATTCCCATTGTTCTACTTAAAATATCTGGCAAATTTGGTGTTTATAGCATGTAAGGGGGCTTTGCTATTAACCGCTAAAGATGGAGGGTGTTGGCGGGATTTAATCGCGAATACTTTTTCAGTGGAAACTTTAAATTAGATTTTCTCAAAAACTATTAGGTCTTTTTGAAAAAAAATGTTTTTAAGTTGTAGCCACTGATCACCTTTATAATCCGTGCAGTTCTGGGGATTGGGGCATGTATGGGGGCTTTGCTATTAATGTTAAAGTCAAATCTGGATCACCAATCCATGATCACAGATTTTACAGGCAATCACAGATAAAATCCGAGTCGAATTCGTCAGTCAGTTTCAAATCCTGATCGCAATCACGGCTTATCTGGATTTTGGGCCGGATTTATTTAAATCTGTGACCGGGGGTATCTGAGCAACACTAATGACGAAATCCGGATTAGCCACCTTATACAGAACAGCCAGTCAGCATACTGAAACTCATGTGATCACAGTGATTACATGACAAAAGAGACAAACACTTGGTTGCAGGTCTGTCCTCTCCTCAGTACTTTGTAGTATGGGGAGAGGCAGACTGGCAACAAGGTCTGTGTCTCTCTGTCAAAACAAGTAAAATATTAATGAATGTGGAGGGAAAAAAATAATGTATTAATAAAATAAAGATCAATTCATAATTTAGTATTTTAGTAACTACTTCAGTACAAGAAACAGGGCTCCCCATCACGCACACTGACTCGCCGCTACCAACAATCGTGCCTCTCTCACGTTGCCAAATCTCACTCGCTCTGCCATTGCTATGACAGCAGAGCTCAGTGAGCAGGTTGGGAGCCAATTTCATTGGCTCCTGACTCTATTAGCAATGGCTCACAGTGATCACAGGATTACAGGCTCACAGTGATCACAGGATAAGGAGCCAATGAAATCGGCTCCTGACTGGCCATATTGACAGCAAGGCGAGTAGGCTGCAGCGTGCAATTGGCAGTAGCGGTGGGAGCGTGTGGCGGGCTATCTGAAATCTATGCTCTAGCAGGGATAACAAGTCCCAAACAGGGCATCGATTTCAATTAGTACGGTCCGGAAGCGTAATTCACAATATTTAACCAATAAACGTAACAATAATAATAAATAATAGTCATAATAGTATCAATGTTATTATTGTGCTTTTTTTATTTTTTATGTACTTATCTCATACATGAAAAAAGTCCTGTCTGTACTCTAACAAACAATACCAAGATTGTGTGTGTTAGACATGTCTGGTCACAGAATTAAAAGTGATTGCTGCTCCATTACTAAAAGGGCACTTTCATTGGCAGTAGCGAAGTGGTTAAGCTATAATTTGTCTGTTATCAAGTGACTAATTGTCTTCTGCCATTTTCTGTAAATGTATTACTTTTAAGAACAATACTTTAATTTATCCTGTGCTGATTAAAACATCTGCATGTATTTCTGTAATTAAAAAATGAATTTAAATCTTTGACATTTTTCATTTAAGACAAAAATAATAATATTTTTACGCAAGTTCTTGCAGTGCATATGTTTGAATTAGAAGCTGCAGAATAGCTTAGATAAGGCCCAAAAATGGAATTCTTCAATATTGAGGCACTGCTCACATGTTCAGCTGCAGATCTACAGTATGTATGACAATGTACAAAAACCTAAAGGCCCATATCCATTCCATTTTCTGATGATTTTTCCAACAACCAGCGATATGTTTGAGCATCGAGCAACATGGGTAGAGGCATACGATTACGTGAATGATGTTTGGTAACGCACAGATCAGATCTTTAAGATCTTATCCCCCATAACACCATGCAAAGTATAGCTTGACACCCATTGTGTGCCATCATTGGAACCGCCCGCAGGAAGGTGGATCAGGGAACACTCATCGTCTGGGGACATAGCTGGAATCCATCTTCCTGGGTCGTCAGGTGAGTATTCAACTTAAAGGAGTTATTAGGCAAATATTAATAAAACAAGCGCTACTTACCCGGGGCTTCCTCCAGCCCCAAGCTCCCAGCATGTCCCTCGCCGCAGCTCTGCAGGCAGCCGTTCGCCGCAGCTCCGTCCCGGTCCCCGGCGATGACGTCAGTCCAATCTCCAGGTCGGCCTGTAGTGCACCTGCGCGAGCGGTGCTGTCAATTACCGCCACGTGGACCGGAGCGGACTGCGCATGTGTATATGCCATGCATGTCTGTGGGCTAACGTTTTATCCAGGGATCACACCAGAACACCAGATTTTATCTTATTAATAAAAAGGCCTATGCCACACACAGAAAAGCAGTTCAATTACTGGCAACACGCATATACTACTTTGAAGCTGTGAATGAGCATCTGTTCATTTCAATAGGAAAAGAGAGATATTTGTTTAGCTGTAAGTACCGTAGTCAGTTTTATACCTTGGTCTGTGCCTTGTACAACTCTCCCACTGCACGAGTTAAAGTAAATGGCCAGTTGTCTGACCCGCCAGGGCTGCCCTCTATCCCCATTGTTGTATGTAATAGCAATGGAACACCTGGCAGTGGCTAATAGACAAAGCTTGGATATCCAGGGTATCAAAGTAGGCAAGCGTCACTACAAATGAGCTCTTTTGCTGATGACTTATTGCTAAATGTGAAGATCCCGGTTATTTCTCTTCCGAATGTTCTATATACTATTAAGCAGTTTGGAGATTTGATTAATATAAAAAAAATTAAGTCTAAAACAATAGTTTTAAACTTGATGTTTCCCATAGAGCTTGCTTTACCTTTTAATTAGAAACAGGATAAAATTATTTATCTGGGCCTTAAATTAACTAAAAACCCTGATTGCTTGTTTCAATGGCATTTTTTGTCCTTCCTATCCAGAACTGAGGAGGACTTGTCTTCGGGGACATTTCATTTTGCTTCACCCCTCGATGGCACAGATAAATATAATTAAAATTAATGTGATGCCCTGCCTCCTATATCCCCTGCAAATGCTTCCTATAAAACTATGTGGATAAAATATATTTGGAAAGGTTGCTGGCCTAAATTAGCCACCAGTCTGCTACATGGAGCAAAAGAGTAAGAGTTAGCACTTCCTGACCCTAAAATATATCAACTGGCCACATCTTGCTAGGCTGAGTGCCTCTACTATAATGTCCAAGCAATTTTTGATTTCGGAGAACCTTGGGATAACACATCTTAGCCAAGTTATACATGGTTTACCCTTAAATTATGGGATACCCTTGGTTAACAACATCGAATATCTACTTCCTTAGGCCCTTTCACACCACTATGGGATAATCCCATTTCCCCTCCTGGCACCTCCTCTAGCTTTACCTGTCGCTGTGTAATGGGGAGGATGTGTCTGACCTCCTTTGCAACGACAACATTCCTACCAAGGTGTACCTGGAGTCTAAATATCAGACACGTGCAATAATTCTGTTTGAGTATGACTCCAGGCCTGCCTTTATTGCTAAATGGCAGGCGGAACTTGGTAAGGAGTTTACAACTGAGCAATGGGCTAAGGCATATCTCTTTGCTTCTAAATGCTCCATGCTGGGTAGGGTGAAAGCAAATGCCTACAAAATTATTTCCCATTGGTATAAATCCCATAGTTAAAGTGGATCCGAGGTGAACTTTTACACATTGCATAATTGTGTTCCTTTCCTATTGTTTATAGGGCATTCCTCAAGCCAAATACTTTTTTGTTTTTGTTTTAATACTCTACTTCCCTATAAACTAAAAAAGCCACGCCCACAGGTTTTCAGAGAGCCTTGGCAGTAGCAAGGGCTCATGGGAGCTCAGTCTGGGCAGGAGGAGGGGGAGGTGTTACTAGCCATTGATTTCAGAGGCAGAGGGGAGGAGGGAGGAGGAGAGGGGATTAGGCTGATGGCTCAAGATACTGATAAGCCTGCCTCTGTGTAATGTTTACAAACAACATGGCTGCTCTCATTGTATCACAGGAATAAATAAACTTAGTCTAATAAAACTGTTTGCAGCTAGCTTTGCTGTGTAAACCATCTAAACTTTAGATAAGATATATAGACAAGTTACTTGTTATAGTTAGTTTTTCATCTCGGATCCGCTTTAAAGAGAAACCGTAACCAAGGATTGAACTTCATCCCAATCAGTACCTAAAACCCCCTTTCCACGAAAATGTTTTACTTTACCTTTTTGCAAATGGATCATCAGGGGGCTCTGTATGCCTGATATTGTGGTGAAACCCCTCCCACAGTGTGATGTCAGCACCAGGGTGCTGACATCACAGTGTGGGAGCCAAGTTGCATTGTGGGAAATAACAGTTTTTCCAACTGCCAAAAATGCAACATCTCTTTCCACAGACATCACATGCCAGCAGTAAAAATGTCACCATGTGATAAATGTCAGAATGTAAATCAGGGAGAGGAAAGATTTTACAATGGGCAAACACCGACTAAATCATTTTTACATAATTATTGAAAAATTAAGCACTTTTTTCATTACGTTATTTTCACTGCAGTGAAAATAATTTAATACATGTATTTGATATGTCCAGCTCTCTGCTTTGTTGGAGATGCAATTTGGATATCGGTGATATGACCCATGTCTGTCCTCAACTTTCCATGTTCTGGTGTACTATCTGTAAAGTCATATATGATTGTCTTGCAGTAGAAATTCCCGATACGCCTCAGGCATTGTTATTGTTAACCACTTGAGGACCACAGGCTTAAAGGGAACCTGAAGCGAGTAAAATTATTTAAAATAAACACACGACATAGCGGCAAATTAATATTACATACTAACCTCACTGGCAGTTCCTCTCCGAAGCTCACCATTTTCTTCTTACAGTGATCCCTTCCAGTTCTGACAATATTTTGTCAGAATTGAAATATACCAGTTGAGGTCAGTTATATATCAGCAGCTGTCAGTTACAACTGAATGTGTAAGCTAAAGTTCATGTTTCCCTATGGCTCAAGTGGGCGATATTACAGTTTAACAGTATGCTGGCCAGGAAGCAGTTATGGGGTCATGGCCATTTTAAAAATGGAGGACTGATAATTCCATTGATCACAGTGGACAAATGGGACACATAAGAGGAGAAAGAGATCAAAGAGTAGACTACACAGGAGGTAAGTATGACCTGTGTATGGTTGGTTATTTTGACGTTTTATTTTCAGTTCAGGTTCTCTTTAAACCCCCCTAGTGACCAGGTGATTTTTTACAATTCAGCAGACTGCAGCTGTAACAGTGTGCTGCACGGCCATACAACTTATCACACAAATAAATCTACCCTCCTTTTTTTGCCACCAACACAGATTTCTGTTGGTGGCATCTGATTGCTGTTGCGATCGTTCGTTTGTTTGTTTTTTATTCAAAAAAAGAGCAATTTTTTAAGTATTGTAATTTTTTGCAAATAAGGGCTTACATTATTGTTAGAGTACCCAAAATCACATCATGGAAAAAATACACCTTTATTTCCAAATTAAATATTGTCGCCATACATTGTAGTAGGGACCTAATGTAAACGGTGTAATAATTAGGATAAATGGGCAAATAACAATTGTGGGTTTTATTATTAATTACAGTAGCATGTTTTATTTGAAAACTATAATGGCTGAAAACTGAGACATTTTGTATTATTATTATTATTCCCGATCAAATGCATTTAGAATAAAATAATTTTTAGCAAAAAATACCACCCCAAGAAAAAAAACAATATATAGATTATTTCAGTGTGATGAGTAGTGATAAAGTTATTTGTGAATGAATTGTGAAAAGTACTCTGGTGTTTAAGACGTGAAGAGGTTAAAGAAAACAGGTTACATTTCTGCCCAACATTGGCCTCAATTCACTAAGCATTACCGCAGTCAGTTAAACTGAAAACAGCTAATTTTACTGATCACCGTGAAAATCTGTATTCTGGCATGCAGAAGAGCCCCCCCTGGTGGCTGCAGCACATTTAAAGTGATGTTGGGGATGTACTGGACTCAAAACCCAGACTCATACACACAGTTTCCTGCCTCAGCGCTGACCTGCTCCACAGATGGTAAGTGACACCGAGCAGGGCTTAGTGAATTGAAGCATGTTTGTTCAGTAAATTACCAAACTTCTACCACATGTGGAAAATCGAGTGAATTTGGGAAAAAAAAGTGTAAAATACCGATTGAAGTATTTTACTGAACTAAATTATTTTATTAAACTGCCTTTAGTGGATTGAGGCTATTAGCAGATAAGCCAGAAAAGGAGACTCCGGTGGAACAGTTAAAATCGAAATATTCCATTAGTAATGCATGCCATTTCAGTAAATATATTAATGAAAAAATGTAATTAAGAAATACAAATCTATACATTGATCTAAGGAATTCTGCTAAGGTCACTTGTTGTGAACTGTCCACATCGCTAATGCATACTTCTTTACATAATATATTAAACACTATAAAGTGTATTGATTACTGTTATGATTTAATAGCTGCAGAATGGAGATAAATTGTAAGGGACAGGATCAGACAATGCAATTTAATGACCTCATTATATATTTTTCTGCTTTGCTCTGCAAAGCTTATGCACATTATCTCCCCTATTGTCCTTAATTGGCCAGTGAAATAAATAGGGTAGAATCTATCATTATGTGTGGCAGTGCTTACTGCTGCATGACAGTTACATCACAATTATACCACAAAGAGGCTTCATTTGTGTTATTGGTAATATACACCACCGTAAACTCACACCCCCAAATTGTAATATCTTTAGTTATTGCCGTCCACAGTGTTTTCATGGAAAATCTGAAGAAGAATGCTATATAGTCAGATAGACTTCATGGTTATTCCAGTAGAGAAGAAAAACTGTATAGTGCATTCTGTGTTACAAAGGAAAATAGATGTCATTGCATTTCCATTTGTATACTTGGTTGTATACCGTAGCCTCCAATGATCTTTATTAGAAACATTCCTAAAAGCTTATGCATTACCTTATGCTGTTTGCTTTTGATAGTTTTTCCCCTGATGAAAAGTGTGTCTCATCAGCCATTGTTCTTAGAGAGAGAGAGAGAGATCTGTCTATAGACACCTTAAAGGACACCCAAGGCGAAAATAAACAAATGAAATAAACGATTGTATCTACCTTCCTTCTCCTAAAAATGACTTTTTAAGATATTCCACCGTTTTATTTTATGATTACATCTATTTTTTACGTTTTTTTTAACTATGTTATTGTTTTTGCTCAATTACGCATTCATTGAAGTATGCCAGAGCTAAAATCTATGAACTATTGACCCTTTTTTATCTCTTTCCTGCTCTCAGAAGAAATTTTCTGCTAGGAAAGTGTTTTATAGTTGGAATTTCTTATCAGTGAGGGTCACACTGTAGTCACTTCCTGTCTGAGTCAGGACTGAGCCAGCCACTTACATACCTGATATTTAACTCTTTCAGGCAGAGAAAGAAAAAAAGGACCCATACCCATGTACATACCCATGTCTATCTCATTGTGTTACATGTCACCTAGCGTATTCTTTAAGTTGGCCATACACACTTAAAGTATTATGAAACTCAGCATTTCAACTTTGCTCTAAAATATTATTTACAGCCTTAAACCCACTACCACAAAAAATTGTAGGAGAACAGTATTCAGACAGTTAAACTCAGCACTTTGTTCTTGAGTGGAAAGCTCATGGCTTCAGTGGGCATCTTCTGGTGCATCCGAAGATGTAATGACATTATCTTTTGTTTACATTCCTTTGTCAGATGCATTTAGTAAACATTAGCAATGTGCTGAAACTGAGCTCTCTCTGCTTCAAGTATGTGTGCTGTTGAGAAGTGATCACTAGATAGGTTTTAAGCTATAAATACAGCAGCTATGCAATAAAATGCAATGGCAATTTTCAAAGCAGATAAACTGTACTTTGGGACTTTGTAATTGGTAAACAGATAATATTATTTGAATATACCAAGAAGCATGACGCTCAACAACCACATAAAAAAGGGGGGTAGTGATTCACACTACACACACATCTAAAAAGTCATGGTTCACACTACTCAATAGAACAGATAAAGTTTCCAAATTAAAAGTCTCTAATTCACAGTGTTCTCAAAATCCCATATAATTTCTTGACTGCTAATTTCTTCACATCACCTCCATAAAACCATATACGCTCACCAGAGGAGATGGACGACCAATTTAGACCAGCAAATGCATTTGTGGCCTTGCCAGTAAGCGATCTTGCACAGACAGCACAGACCAGCATTAAAGCACTTAACCTCCCTGGCGGTAAGCCCGTGCTGAGCATGGGCTATACCGCCGGGAGGCACCGCTCAGGCCCCGCTGGGCCGATTTGCATAATTTTTTTTTTGCTGCACGCAGCTAGCACTTTGCTAGCTGCGTGCAGTGCCCGATCGCCGCCGCAACCCCCCCGATCCGCCGCTATACGCGTCGCCGCAGCCGCCCCCCCCCCAGACCCCGTGCGCTGCCTGGCCAATCAGTGCCAGGCAGCGCCGTGGGGTGGATCGGAGTCCCCTTTGACGTCACGACGTCGATGACATCATCCCGCCCTGTCGCCATGGCGACGGGGGAAGCCCTCCAAGAGATCCCGTTCTTTGAACGGGATCTCTTGATCTCCGATCGCCGGCGGCGATCAGAGGGGCTGGGGGGATGCTGCTGAGCAGCGGCTATCATGTAGCGAGACCTCGTCTCGCTACATGAAATTTTTTTTTTAAAAAAAAAACGTATTTGCTGCCCCCTGGCGGATTTTGACAAACCGCCAGGAGGGTTAATGAATCCGCAGGAGAAACTTTTCCTCTGAGGCACAGTTCCTATAACTCAGACAAAGCTCAACATAGCATAACTCCGTTTTTATAATTAAAATATATAAAATGTAGTGCACTTACAATCTTCCAAACAACATGTACATATAAAATTCCACGTGTTAGTTCAGCGTCTCACTTGCTCCGTAGGCTCCGCTATACACAGATTTTCAATAGATTTCACCAATAAATCTATAGAAAATGTATCAAACCGCAGTGTTGCACTGTTCAATACAGTGCAGCAATATTGACAGTCAATCTACCGCTGCTCCCCTGATCGTCCAAAAATTTCCATCCGATTGTAATTTTGATTGATTTTGTTTGTCATTAATCAATCAAAATTTTAATCAGTGCAGCTTGTTACATTATAGATTTCTGGCAAACTCGATCAGAGCCATGCCAGGGAAATGTAAGCTTTATTCATGGACATAAAGAAACAATTTAATGTCTACAGGTGGCGTATGTGAACAGACCACTAAACAACCAATCCTGGTGGAATTCAGACTAGTTAGAGTAACACTATACTGGCTGGCTACTGTTGTTCCCAGCACAGATGGCATCAGTGCTGGGCAGTATTCACATTGTAATGGGAGTCTATGGGTTCGATTCACAAAGCGGTGCTAACCTAGTTAGCACGCGTATAGGCTTTGGTGCTTAGTGCTATCTAGGGTGCTAAGTAGTTAGCACGCACAAAGCTTCAAGAAATCGTGTGCAAGACAGTTTCGCGCTGCGCGGTGCGTGCAAAATGTCGCGCTAACGTTAGCGAGCAAACGATGTGACGTTTTGCGCTCACCGCGCAACTTTGTGCGCGATGCGTTTTACGCGCAAATTAGCGTGCGAAAAGCTCTTTTAGGCGTGCTAAGGGGCTTTTCACAGGCGTGTTAACACTTAGCACCCTTTTGTGAATCAAGCCCAATGTAGTCACTAACCAAATGCATAGAAGATGCACATTGTTGTTTAGCAGCATGAAATGAAAACACCCACCCAAGAAAAGAAAAATCCAGCCACACCATATTGAGACAATTACCTTTATAGAGACATGAACTTTCCCATTCTTAATCCATAGGCTGTAATATGGAGTTGGCCTACTCTTTGCAGCTATAACAGTTTCAGCTCTTCTGGGAAGGCATTCCACAAGGTTTAGGAGTATGTTTTGGAAATGTTGGGTGAGAAAGCCAAGCTCAGCAGTGATTCATCAAGATATTCTGGTGAGTTGAGAGTAATGAGAGTACTTTACCTTCTAGTTAAGTACCCTAAAGGCCCATACACACTTCGGACTTTTGCAAACGACGGGTCGTTTGAACACCCCATCGTTCAGTCGTCCGCACGCTAAATCGGGCATGTGTACAGACTGTCGTTCAGGTGATAAGACTGGTCTTGAGCGATCCGCCCGGCGGAGGAAGGGAAGAAGACTAACTTTCCTCTTGTAATACCTTACACTAATTACAGCGCCCAAACTATTACTATTTTTCGCTGCTCCCCTAGAAATAGATGATCGGCTGAGACAGTTATTCCCTGTGCGGTAGCCACTCAGCTATTATCTGCATAAGGCATCCAACGCACCTCCTGGGCAGCCGATTACCGACAATTTACTTTGGCGTCTCTTAGATACCTGCCGATCCTGGAACCCAAATGATCTGACACACGTGGGGATTGCTAACGAAGATCAGATGTAATTGTCATCACATTATTTATTCTAGTAGTTGACAATTATGGCCCATTCACACTTATAATTGCAAAACTTTCTCGAGTGATTTTACAGCAATTAGCGTGGTAAAAATCACTGGACATTTCCACAATTTCAGAGCGATCACGGTCAGCGCTTTAATAGCACTGTACCGTGATCGCTCCAGAATCGCTCCAATGATGCTGAGGGTAACACGTTTGTGATTGCCACTAATCGCAAAATGCCCACAATCAGCGCCAATGGCGGCAGTGAGAACACTGCCATAGGGTAACAAAGCACTACTGCTTTAAAAAGCACTAGCGCTTTAGTGATTAGCGGGAATCGCCCACTAATCGCTTAAGTGTGAATGGGCCCTGACAGTTGTGAAAAGAAACTAGTGAATTCAGTTGAATTTGATACTAAAATATTAACTGACATTTATATAATGTAAACAACAACAAAAAATATACACAAGTATTTCCATTGCCATAGCTTTAGGCAAGGTTCCCACTTGAGCCAGACTCCAACGAGCAGCATCCACTCTGATGGTACATTTGTGGTCCAGTTGGTATTCGGGGCAAATACATTTCCACCATAGGCTATATGGGAAACGCATTCACTCTCCAGGAACGAATCCAGACCACACAAGAGTGCATTCGACTTACTGCAACAGATTCAATGGATCCATTACAGACTCACCAGTGTAAACAGATATAATCAAAAAACTAAGATCTGTTCACAGTCTGTTTTCCATTATAGCTAAATGGACATAAAAATACTTGTTTGCCACTGTAGTGGGAACCAAGCCTTAATAAACAAATATTTGCAAAATTCAAGGCTTAGATGTGGACAAAAACAGCAATAACAAAAAGAAAAGAAAAATTATTTTCCCTTACCACACTTTGGAAAACTAAAATGGAAACAAAATAATTTCTGATGTTTAACAAAATAGCAGACAATTATTAATGAATCCAGTCTATCTTTTCTGGACCACCTATGTCTTATGAGATGCTAACTAGTACTCTCACCCTGCAGTATTGAAGTCCTAGTTTTATATTGTGGACAGGACTAGCTGCATGGAGTTTGTACGTACTCCCCACGTTTGTATGAGTTTCCTTCTTTCCACAGGCCAAAAACACTGGTAGGTTACTCGCCTACCCACAAAATTGACCGTAGACTGTGGTGGGGGAATTATGTTGTGAGCCTCACCAAGGCACAAGTAATGACATGAATTGTTAAGTGTACTCTGTAAAGTGCTGCAGAAAATGTCAGTGTGATATAAATGCATAAAAATGACATGACTGCTTTTGTAAAAAAAAAAAAAAACTAAATAAAGGGTTTTTTTTGTTTTTTTATACAAAACCTACCAGTGCATTTTTCCAAACTTTTGGCCAAACGGCAGACATAAGAAATAATTATCTGTGCCAGAACTCTGACTTTAGCACTTTTAATGATAGACTATGCATACAATAAATGTTTGAGCTGTGCTTGAGCATAACATTCTTTTTACTAATAAAAGTAGAGTGTACTGGAATATGCCTGTCCTTGCGGTATAATTAACTGAGCCCACATAACACAGTACCGTACAAAATGAATAAAAAGTGTTTTCCCTGAATAGAGCTTTAGCTAACAATACAACTGAACAGACTTCATGTGCAACAATAGCTACGTATCAGATGCATGTTGATTCAAGTGTTACATATCAGTGGTTTCCATCGGGTAATTTTGGAAGGATTCATTTGAGCAGAATGATTGCTACCTGCTTAAATAAACCTGGATAGATTGGTTCAAACAAGGCAGAAATATTTGAATGTGGACTGAAGTCAAGCATTGCCAGGTCAAACCTTCAATTGTGTCCCTCCAAGATACAAATCAGTCATTGCCAAATGCATGGAAGAATGGCTCTGCTTAGATGGTGAGCTCCAATAAGTAGATTCTCTTCATAGTAATCCACTATAGTCTACATATTGCTACATTTGCTCCTAACTCCAAATGTTTTTCTCCATTACTGGACCTTTACACTACAGTACAATAAAATGAAAGAGTGCTGATTCAGGATTTTTACTTATCTGAACATAAACATTATAGTGTATCTGGACTGAATCAAAACATACATACATAGTCAATAATGAAAATATTGCCCTTTCCTAACATTTATTCATGTTTTTGTTAACAATACCAACCAGAGTCCAGCCATTTCAGGCAGCCAGCAGAGTGCAGATAGGTGAGTTGTGTGTGGACACACTGGCCTCAATTCACTAAGCTTTATCAAACACTTTATCAAATGTTTGATAATTTACCTCATGGGTAAAATCTAATTTTGAATTCACTAAGATGTTATATATTTATTGAATGTGTTATCGATAAAACGTTCAATAAATCTATAACATCCTGGTGAATTCAAAATTAGATTTTACCCATGAGGTAAATTATCAAACGTTCGATAAAGTGTTTGATAAAGCTTAGTGAATTGAGGCCTATGGGGCCAGAGCAGCTATGCAATATGTGGCCTTGCCTGGGGGCAAGCATCTGGGCAAGTTGAGGAAAATCTTACTGTCATTTGGCCCTTTAGTAGAGTCTACAGCCCCTCATATAGTATATGTCGATGGTTCCTGTGATTATAACAACCTCAGGTTCACCTAAAAGACAAAAGGAGACCAGGAGCCCAATGGTGCAGAATCGTGTTAGATTTAGGAATGCAAACTGCTAAGGATGTATATACTCACAAAGGCGGGTTGCAAATCCTTGCAACCACCGCTAGAGCAGGCGGGAAATTAACCGTCCCTGCTTGGTTTCCCAGGTCTGTTGACAGGAACTGGGTGGTGGCACTCCGGAAGTTCTTTAGGACAAGTAAAAAACTATCACCTCTAAAAGAGGTATGACAAAACACTTAAAACAGGGGTGGAGGCGCCCAATGCATAAAATATTATAATATTAAAGCATTATTATATTAAAATAGGAGTTTTCACTGCTGATTGGATAAAGACTATTTGCCCTGCTAGGAATATATTACTTATGCTTTAAGTGTCATGGTTGGGGGGGAGCCTGTGTTAGTTAAAGATTGAGTTTAGTGTAGGGATAGGATAGGGTTGAGGGTAAGGAAAACGATGAGGTGAGATTAGGATTAAGATTAAAGTTACTGCTGTCAAAATTAGGAGGTAGCAGTTTGGGTGGACAATGGATTAGTGTTGGATTAGTGTTAGTTGCACGAGAGGGAGGGAAGATACTAGGGATTAAGAAGGAAGAAATCACAGGAAGGCATCAGGAGCAGGGCTGTGGAGTCGGTACTAAAATCGACCGAATCCAACTCCGACACTCCTTGGTTTATGAAACCACCGACTCCGACTCCAGGTACCCAAAATTGCTCCGACTCCTTGACTCCGACTCCTTAGTCTAATACTTATCAGGGCTGTGGAGTTGGTACAAAAATCATCCGACTTCTCAGTTTTATGAAACCACAGACTCCAACTCCAGGTACCCAAAATTGCTCCGACTCTGACCCCTCGACTCCGACTCCACAAACCTGATCAGGAGTTCAGTTAGGCTTATATTACTTCTTCTAGTACCTTGCAGGAATGTTATATATGACTAATCACAAAGAGATAGAAAGCCCATATAGCAAGCACCACTTATTGAGGTATATAATCATTTATTAGAACAATATATAGAAAAAATACATGCATCTCTGACATGTTGGAGTATTCAAACACATGTACATAAAAACAATTAAAACCGACCATATGGTCGCAAATGGTAACAGCTGCAAACAATCATGTCCATATAAGTGATCAACAAACAATTAGATTGCCACTATGTAAATCACTAAAGAATAGCAATAATATGCTCAAATAGCTACCCCAGTGTGCATCAAAATAGAGCACACTCAAGGTTGAACCCGGGTTCAGTAAGGTGCAAGGCATGTAAGTGAAAACATACATCCACCAATAAATATATAGGAGAAAACATTCAATGAACAAGAATATGTAGAAAAAATAAATATATATATATATAAATGTGAAGGACTGCTATATACACAGTAATCTAGGAGCAGCCTATACCTGGAGTGCACAGTGAGAAAGAGAAGTGCAAAAAAAGAAGGAGGATACTTAGCCCAGGAAGACCAGAAGGCAGGACAGTGCAGCTGAAGATGTAGGGGAGTCCCTTCAAGACAGTCCCGCAAGCTCCGCGGGCGTCACCCCGCTTTGGAAGGAGAGGAGAGGGATGGTATCCTCTCCTTCCCAATTTTTTTTTTTTATGTTTAGAGTGTGGGAATTTAAAAAAAAAATTATGTGGGGTACCCCCTCCTGAAACTTTTTAAACCCTTGTCCCCCATGCAGGCTGGGGTAGCCAGAATGTGGAGCTCCGACCTATTGGGGCTTCACACCCTGACTATACCAGCTGCAAAAAAGGTTCCTTAATGCCGATTTTTGTTCCAGGGTATCTGTTGGGAGGGCCCCCCAGGTTTATTTTGCCCTGGGGCCCCATTGTTGCTTAAACCAGCCCTGGCTGCAGACATTGCTTCTGCCAGCACCCGCTCTGCAGGAACGGCAGGATTCCCTGCCGCGACAAACGACTCTGGGGGGACACGCATATCCTCGGCTGCCAGTATTGTATAGGAAAGAGGCAGGGGGAGGAGAGAGAGAGCTAAAGCCGGCAGCTTCATCTGTTACATTGCTGCCGGCTTAATGTAATTAAATTAACTCACTTTTATACATTTAGCCGCAGCGAGGGGGACCGAAAATACATGAATGTTACAGGAATCATTTCATTTCTAACATTGGCCACAGGGGCACGGCCGAGTTGCGTTTTGGCCGGCCAGATCCCGAAGTGGCCAACTTTGGGTTCTGACCGTAACATATATAAGATATTTAGATACAAAGTTATGAAATGACCTTAAAATTCTAATGTTTTTTTTCCTGACACTTAACCCTTCCCTTGTATCCTTAACGTCTAATTCTGACTTCCTCTCATCCTTTCCCCTAACACTAAACACTATTTAAATACACCTTATCTCATCCATTGGCTTAAATTGCCTCTCATTGGCTCGTATGGCAGCTCTGGCTTTTGTTGCAGCTTGGCTTGCTGTATTAGGCCACCAACCTATGCACCATATGCTAATAAAGTTTGGGTACAAAGTATCCAAATTACAGTAATTCATAGTGTGCACTAAGCTGAATAGCTTTGGTCATTGGTGGGTGGGAATGGATCCTAAATGAATATAGGCCAAAGTATATGATGTGAGTACAGAAACCCTATAGATCAGGGGTCTCAAACTCAATTTACCTGGGGGGCCGCAGGAGGCAAAGTCAGGATGAGGCTGGGCCGCATAAGGAATTTCACAATCGCGGCGCATTGCCGCCTCTGCCCGCCCCTCTCACTCTTCCTTCACAGAGGGGGCGGGGAGAGGTGGCGATCTGTGCGGCGATTGACATCAGGAGGGGCAGAGCTGAAGCTGAAAGCTCTGCCCCTTCCAGGAAATGCCGGCGGATTGCTCCCCGGGCGATTTGGGAGCTCTGCAGCCCTCGTTTAGCGGCGGGGATGCGGCGGATTACTTGGGAGTACTGAAGCGAACTATAAGGAAGCTTTTGTCGGCGAGGGCCACAAAATATTGTATCGAGGGCCGCAAATGGCCCGCGGGCCGCGAGTTTGAGACCCCTGCTATAGATGTTCTGCTTTCTACGTCAGCTACAGTACATGCATTCACCCTTACTAATTGTGTAGATAATGTAACAGGGACACCTACTGGCTGGAGGCAGAAATACCACATTTTTTTTCTCTGGTACAAAAAAAAATAAAATGCTCTTTACACTTTTGGAAAATTCTAACAAACAAAACACAATAATTTCCCTGAGTGAGTTGATGCTACAAATCTCAGCCTATTTTGGAAACTAATATAAGAATTGATTTCAGGTAATTATGTAAGTTGTATTTAAAAATACCTTTAATTGTTTTTAATTGCACACAACTGGACTTAATGGATTACTGCCTTTTGTAAGGCGTAATGCATTAACCCATAACATGTAATCATCTTTGCGGTTTTGAGTGCTCTGAACTCAAAGCCCTGTAATTGGTTATTATGGATTACCACACTTTTCACATAACTGCTGCTCTTTCCCCTGCCAGGCTATTTGGATAAACAGACTGCATGTGTGTGTATACATGGGCACATTCTTTTAACACTGGAAGTGAATTTTCTTTTTTAAATATACTTTTTTACAGTTATGTCTGCAGTATTTTTTTAACGATTCTTTTATTTTTAAGAAGGAAAAAAAAAAAAAGTATAAACAGAAGTAAGACAATCACAAACAATGCCATGCGTGGCATGATGTCCGCAGTATTTTTAGTACGTGTTGTTTGCTGATACTTCTTAAAGCTGGATCCAGGTACAAATATATTAATGTTCTGTGTTGGCGCTCATTAGTAGAGCTTGTTTTTATCCAGCTATAATGTGCTTGACTAGCTGATGTCAGATAAAAAAAAAATGTAAGCAGGGGCGTAACTAGAAATTACAAAAACCAAAGAGCACAAAACCAGTATGAGCTGCACAAACTTCAATTCACTAGCAATTCCTATAGATCCGTGTATTACAGTTAAATAAAGGGTCCTTTAAATTGAGGGACCACTGTCATTAGAATTACAATTAGATTTAAAGCACTGCAATGAGGATACTGACACCCAATCAACAGATTATTTAGGGCTTGTACACATTGCCCAACTGACGTCGCCCGTCGGGGTTCAGGAGCCGATTCCCTTAGGCGACATCTCTGGGCCGGCCTGCACACACCTGTGTCAGCTGTGTAGCTGATGAGGCGCTGTGTTGGACGACTGTGATGACGAATCGCTGTGTTGGACGACGAGCGGCTGATGTGTGATGTCACGCAGTGGGCGGGGAAGCAGAGTGAACAATGGATTCGGCGGGGGATCTGTGTCGCTGGGGTTGGGTAGATAAGTCTGGCTAATCGCTCGTGGGGTTGGGCCTCGGGGGTTGTCGGGTGCCATACACATGCCTGATTGTTGGCTGAGGGGATCGTTATCGACCACCACAGCCGACTAAAATCAAGTGTGTGTACAGATCAAAAGTTTGTACAACATTCAATTTCAATGGTATAACACACAATAGATCTGTTTATATTGGAAAACGGTCCAATCAAACAACACTAGGTAATCCAGTCCATTAATAGCCCATAGATATGTCAATTTAGGATCATAACCACTCAGCCAATATCATCATCATAACCACCTAAAAAGGCTGCAAAAATACTGCTATTAATTATGATTTTGGCAGGTTCCTATGGCTCAATGTGTCCATCTAACCTAGACAACTCCGTTAAGCCTCTGACCAAGATGAATATAATATCGCTCACTTGCATACTAGCCCACCTCTTGTTTCCTCCCTAATCCTTTAGACTGTAAGCTTGCAATTAAATTGTAAACTTTGTGCTGCCTCACAGTCCACTAAAAGCAGAACAGAGACCCCAGCCACACAGCCACCGGGTTCAATTCCACTTTAATCTTCACATCCAATAGACCTCAGAAAAAAAGAGAAAGAAGATCTTCATCGCATAGACTGTAAGATCAAAACAATCTTCCACCAATTATGGCCCGTGCAGTATTCAATATGGTAACACTGCATCCTTGTGCTCCATCACCTATAGGGACCGCTCTCACTTTAAGCTATGGCTGCCTAGACCCCACAGACAGCTTACACAGCATGAGATTCCAAGCAATCGATTTTCCACTTCCTTATACCTTCCGATGGTACTCACAGTCAATTAAAAAGAAAAATACAAATCATTGGGTAGGCTGCTTTATACAGTAAACATATGGAGGGAGACCACTGCCACAAAATTATCACCGTGCTTGTTTATGTTGTGTCACCAACACCTCCAAGGACTGTGCTCACCTTGTATATAGGCTGCCCCAATCACAGACAGCTTCTCACCACTCAATCCCAGCACTTAATAAATCAAAATATAAAAGCAGAGCGATCAACAGATATCAAGAACTCCAGCACTAATAGTTAATGTTCAAATGTCCTTCTTAAACCAGCCTAATGCTGCAAAAAAGAGTCCATCCACATTTCATAAGTATGCTTTCTTCATTATAGTGCTCTTCCAAACAAACTCTTCAGATCCTTTAATATTAAAACCACTATACGCTCACCAGATCCGTCGGCTAATCTTATCAGATCAGCAGTCAGCGTTTTTTTGGCCTTGCCAGCATGATTCCTCCGATCACTCCACCAGACTCCCCAAGCATCCAGCCATATATTTCGGAAAGACAAGGAAAATGCAATAGTGTGATAACGTTTTGATGTACTATGTATTATCACCAGTGCGCCCCTTAGCTCAACAGTGCCACCCAACGTGCCTCCACCAACATAGATACACAGGGGGCTCACCAGATGCTCTGGCCGACCCGCAACAGACCAGCAGTACAGCGTGTTAATGTTGTTTTAAGTCCAGTATTCTTTATCAAAAGTACCCTAGGACTCAAACAAGAACAACCATAGCATAATTCCGTTTGAATTTAATCAATAATAAAAAGTAGTGCACTTACAAATTTCCAGTAAAAACATGCGCATATAAAATCACAACACAGGATCCTTCAGCGTCTCCTCAGCTCCTCAGGCTCCGCGGAGCAACATTAACATGCTGTACTGCTGGTCTGTTGTGGGTCGGCCAGAGCATCTGGTGAGCCCCCTGTGTATCTATGTTGGTGGAGGCACGTTGGGGGGCACTGTTGAGCTAAGGGGCGCACTGGTGATAATACATAGTACATCAAAACGTTATCACACTATTGCATTTTCCTTGTCTATCCGAAATATATGGCTGGATGCTTGGGGAGTCTGGTGGAGTGATCGGAGGAATCATGCTGGCAAGGCCAAAAAAACGCTGACTGCTGATCTGATAAGATTAGCCGACGGATCTGGTGAGCGTATAGTGGTTTTAATATTAAAGGATCTGAAGAGTTTGTTTGGAAGAGCACTATAATGAAGAAAGCATACTTATGAAATGTGGATGGACACTTTTTTGCAGCATTAGGATGGTTTAAGAAGGACATTTGAACATTAACTATTAGTGCTGGAGTTCTTGATATCTGTTGATCGCTCTGCTTTTATATTTTGATTTATTACTTGCCGAGTGTCACACACACTTTTTATGCAGTAAGCGAACCGGATTGGTACCAGATAGAGTTAAGTAGGGAGCAAAGTGAGGAGCACAAGGTTATCCATTTTAAAAATCCCAGCACTTCCTCTCTTATTATTGGTCACTCCCTCCACAGCATCCAAAAATGCAGCCCACTGCAACTGGATATGGTGTAAAACCCTTTATTTAAGATCAATATAAAATGGTAGCGCTACTCACAAGCATAGAATACTTCAAGCATATCAAATAAAAACCAAGGACGTCTCCTCCATGCACTGCCGCCTCCTGCTCGCTAAGCCACGCCCTTGGCTAAGCAGGCAGGAGGCGGCAGTGCATGGAGGAGACGTCCTTGGTTTTTATGTGATATGCTTGAACTATTCTATGCTTGTGAGTAGTGCTACCATTTTATACTGATCATAAATAAAGGGTTTTACACCATATTAGCTCTATCCAATTGTCAGGGAGTGACCAATAATAAGACAGGAAGTGCTGGGATAAACAGGATCGTGCACACATATGCTGAGAAGCTGTCTGTGATTGGGGCAGTCTATATACAAGGTTTGCACGGTACTTGGAGGTGTTGGTGACACAGTGTGTTTTAAGCGGTGGTCCCCATAAACAAGCAAGGTGATAATTTTGTGGCAGTGGTCTCCCTCCATGTTTACTTGATAAAGAAGCCTACGCAATGATTTGTATTTTTCTTTTTAATTGCCTCTGAGTACCACCGGAAGGTATAAGAAAGTGGAAAATCGATTGCTTGGAATCTCATGCTGTGTAAGCTGTCTGTGGGGTCTAGGCAGCCATAGCTTAAGGTGAGAGCGGTCCCTATAGGTGATGGAGCACGAGGAGGCAGCAGTGTTACCATATTGAATACTGCACGGGCCATAATTGGTGGAAGATTGTGTTGATCTTACAGTCTATGCGATGAAGATTTTCTTTCTCTTTTTTCTCTATTGGATGTGAAGATTGAAGTGGAATTGAACCCGGTGGCTGTGTGGCTGGGGTCTCTGTTCTGCTTTTAGTGGACTGTGAGCCAGCGAAAAGTTTACAGTTTAATGTATGGTTTATATGTTGGTGTAACATTTTGACTTTTGCAGCATACCCACAGTGAATGCTAGGTTTAGCGTTTAAGTGTGGAGCTCGCTGAGATTTCTGATATAACTTCTTATGTAAGCTTGCAATGCAATGGCAGGGTTTTCCCCCTTTTGTTACTAGTAAGTTATCCTTTTATGCTTTTAGTCACAGTGTATCTATCACAATGAAAAGTATGTTGTCTACCAACTCTGTATTACCG
This sequence comes from Hyperolius riggenbachi, assembly GCF_040937935.1. Taxonomy (NCBI): domain Eukaryota; kingdom Metazoa; phylum Chordata; class Amphibia; order Anura; family Hyperoliidae; genus Hyperolius; species Hyperolius riggenbachi. The sequence goes on from NC_090649.1 coordinate 284,693,333, forward strand.
GTATGTACCAGTGTCTGTAATTTTAAGTACCTAGTCTGAAGAGCGCCACAGAATATGTTGGTGCTATAAAAAAATCAATAATAATTATAATTACAGCCAACTGCAATTTTCTAAAATGGAAAAATGATGCAGAAGAAAGACTCCTTGTTCTTCTCATTTAATGTTTCTTTTAAAAGTGTTCTGATGAAACCCAGAGACAGCTAATAGCCAGTTGTGAGCGTAGAGAAATCAATTACACGCTGAAATTACATTGTGACTGGTCACAGTAAATTATTTGTTTTCCAGAGTTACATCTGAAAATGGAAAAGCAAATTTTAATAACGGTCAAATATTAAATCTGCTTCACGGCTAAAATGTTAAACAAGTCGCTCAGCCACTTTATTCCACAAACCTTGTGTAAAATTTTCCATAACTGCAAAGGTCAGAGTGTAGATAATCTTCATACAGTATGATTTGTTTCATTTTCTTTCCAGTTAATGTAGATATTTTAGGCACCCAAAACAAAATTGTTATATTTATTAACTCCAGACTTTATCTATGTAGTTCCGCCCATCAGTGGCATATTGCATAACTGATCACCCTGCCTAATGTGAAAACTTCATCTCCCACTTTCACAACCATGGAACCAATCAAATGATTGATGTCAGTTTTCTGAAGTCTATGGACTGCAAGGGGGAGGAGCTACTTGTGTACTGCACGGGGAGTGGCCAGCAGCCACTGTAGGATGAGTGCCATTTGTATACCACAGTGTGGCTGAGAAATGACAGCTGCCTAGTAGTAGCCATGGTCAGTGAGATGCAAATAATTTAATCTTGCATGCAGTTTTCACACAAATTGTATGCAGCTTGGAATATTACCAATCAGAATCACTTCTTGCATGAAACTGGTCCAGTTACAAGATACAGATATTCTAAATGAAAATACCATGCAAAACAGAATTATTTACATCTAATTGACCATCTCTACTGGCCACTGTATATAGTCAGTGGCTAGTACTGTAAGGCTTGGTGGTGTATTCTCCACAGTCAGCATGCAACGCATGAGCTGACGTGAAGGAGGTACACACACTAGCACAAGGAAACAGGCTATCCCTAGTATAGTGGAGGGGAGGACTGACTCCAATAGGAGATTGTGGCGCACAGAGCCAGTGCAGATCCGACAGCCACAAACAATACTTTCGCTATAACGTCTCAGCGCAAAGTAGCGCTGAGCGCATAAACCAGAACTGAGGAAATCAGGACAGGTAGTCAGAATGAACGCTTGCTTAATTAGCCACTACTTAGTGACAGCAAGCGTCCACAATAAAACAGACTGGAATGAGGCAGCCAATGCGTTGCGGCGATGGCGTGCCTCACAAAGACAGGACAGGATAGTCAGGAAATAGCAGGATCAAGATAGATGAATGTAACACAGATAAATATACAATAAGTATGATTTCCTAGCGTATTACAATTACAGCTATCAATGAAACTATTTGTAACGTCTGACTAACATATGTATATATCGGCAATGAACCGATATATGACATAAGCAGGAACACTGACTTAGGACTGGAACGATGCAGGGAACAGGATTCAGAAGGATTCGCTATCTCTTCGCAGAGATGAACGCAATCCACAAACGGTAACAGGACAGGATTCAGAAGGATTCGTTATCTCCTCGCAGAGATGAACGCAATCCACAAACAGGACCAGGAACAGGATAACTAGCTCAGCACGGGTGATCAACGTGCTAGAACTGACTAGCTGAACACAGGATATAAACAGTTCGTGTACGTATATATCAGCGTCACTGATGTATCAACGTAACACGAATACAAGGAAAATAATAAACGTGCTGGTATGCATATATATGGGCAATGAACCAATATATGATGCAAAACCAGCAAAGTATCTTTAGAACAAGAAACACGATCGGGGGCTGAAGCGACAGCAAGACAGGCTTAAACTGAAGCTATGAAAACCCGAGGAGTCCTGCAGGAAGCAGATCTTTATACTGAGGTCATCCAATGGGAGCAGACATGCAGATTCCCACACAGGTGAATGATAATCAGTCACAAGCTGACAGCAGGGAAAGACAGACAAAGCTATGCAGCTTGCATGGAAAGAGATCAGAACTGCCTGAGCTGCAGCACTACTATTTCCAGCAATACCTGCTGCAGCAGCGATCATGACATACTAAAAGTGAACCTGAGAAAAAAAAAAAAAGAAGAAAAGTCAGATACTTATCAACATCAAGACAGAGCGAAGCTCCTGGATGAACCAGAGGCTTCTTCAATTCTCCTCCAGCCCACCCCTGCTTGCCGGGTCCTACTTCATCCTCATGGCCAAGCTCCCATCCATGTGTATGCACGGCTGCACTGTGCACATACGGCCTACACAGTAGCACAGAGCCACCCGTGCACAGCTTTTTCCTTTGTGCACGAGTTCCTCCATGCTACTGCGTAGGCATGGGCTGTACCTGCACTTGCACAGTGCATCTGCACTTGTACACACCAACCAGTGTTGCCATCCGTCCTGGAGAACTGTATAAATAATCATTTGCACTGTCAGTCCTTCTTTGTGATGCACCCATTACAGGTTTAATTGAAGTGTGTTGTGCTCATGCACACACTGCCATTGCTGAGTCCTTGGGTGCTGCACTACAAGTACCTGTTTATACTCTGATCCAGACAAAAGCTGTAGTCTTACTATCTTGTATTTGATGATGTTACAACTTCTTTAATAAAACTTGATTGCTTTAAAAAAAAGGATGGAAGGTCACATTTTCCAAGAAAGGTTATGCAAACTAGGCTTATATAGCTGAGAAAAGAAATAACTTAGAGGTAACCTGGCTTACGTGTAAATACATTTATCCCTATGTCTGTCAAAGAATGAGAAAACATGAACTGTGTATGGAAGAAAGAAGAATTTATCACCTTTTTAGAAAGTGATTCTTTATAATAAGAGTAGTTAAGATGTGGAATATCTTAACACAGGAAGTAGTTATGCCACATTCTATACTTACATTAAAAAGAGTCATGGATGCTTTCCTTACATTGAAGGATATCCAGAGTTAGAATTACTAGTATCAGAGGATGATATCTTGATCCAACCAGAGAGCAAGTGTTACCCTGGTGGTTTTTTTCTTGCTCTGGACTAAGGTTAAGAGAAGCTTAAGAGAGTGAACATGATACACACCCTTATTCAGTCTAGATAACTATGGGACTAATACCAGAGGCGTCGCTAGGGCCTTTGACCCGGGGCACTGGCCTGGAACCTGTTGCCATGGTGCCCCGGATCGATTGATTGGCAGGAGGGGGCACTGGGCGGAGCGGAAGGGTGAGCGGGCATGTAAAAACTAACATCCGATCGCAGCCTCCAGCTTCTTCCAACTTCCACCCCGGCGTCCGTCGCCTTGGTTACAGAGCCCCTGTGATGTCATCACAGTGGGCGCCGTTATCAATGCGAACTATGCCGGGGGGGGAGGGGAAGTCAGAAGAAGCTGGAGGCTGCGGTCGGAGGTGAGTTTTTAACTGCCTGCTTCCCCCCCGCCGCTCCGCCTCCTTACTCCTGCCTCCTACGTTGGGGGAAGCTACCTATCTAATCTACCCTAGGGGAAGCTTCCTATCTCACCTATGCTGGGGGCAGCTACCTATCTCACCTATGCTGGGGGCAGCTACCTATCTCACCTATGCTGGGGGCAGCTACCTATCTCACCTACACTGGGGGCAGCCACCTATCTCACCTACGCTGGGGGCAGCTACCTATCTAACCGACGCTGGGAGCAGCTACCTATCTTACCTACGCTGGGGGAAGCTACCTATCTAACCTATGCTGGGGGCAGCTACCTATCTAACCTACGCTGGGGGCAGCTACCTATTAACCTACACTGGGGGCAGCCACCTATCTGTCCTATGCTGGGGACAGCTACCTATCTAACCTACACTGGGGGCAGCTACCTATCTAACCCACGCTGGGGGCAGCTACCTATCTAACCTATGCTGGGAGCAGCTACCTATCTAACCTATGCTGGGGGCAGCTACCTATTTAACCTACGCTGGGGGCAGCTACCTATCTAACCTACGCTGGGGGCAGCTACCTATCTAACCTACGCTGGGGGCAGCTACCTATCTAACCTACACTGGGGGCACCTACCTATCTAACCTATACTGGAGGCACCTACCTATCTAACCTATACTGGGGGAACATGCCTATCTAACCTATACTGGAGGCACCTACCTATCTAACCTATACTGGGGGAACATGCCTATCTAACCTATACTGGAGGCACCTACCTATCTAAAGCTAAGCAAAGCCCCAGGGCCCCAGCTCAGAAAAGCAGAGCCCTCAGCAAAGCAACCCCCCCAGCTTAGCAAAGCCTCCTGGTCCCAGCCCAGCAAAGCACACAGCCAAGCAAAGCCTAGTAAAGCCCCCAGCCCAGCAAAGCCCCCCCAAATGCCCCCAGCAAATTGCCCAGCCCAGCAAAGCCCCCAGCAAGTCAACTAGCAAAGCCAGGCCGGCTCAGCACCACCGCTAGCCAAGCTGGCACAGCATCACAGTCAGCCAGGCCAGCACAGCATCACCACCAGCCAGGCCAGCACAGCAGAGCACAGCATAACCACCAGCCAGGCAGCCCATCATAACCGCCAGCCGAGTAGGGCGCACAGGCCAGCCAGCCGAAGACAAGACTGAAGCCAGGATTATATATGTGAAATACTGCCTATTGAATATATTTAAGTTATCCCACTGCTATGTTCATGTACATTTGGCCCCACCTATGACCACGCTCACTTTTTTCCACGGCGTGCTAAGCGCGCCGCACACGCATTCCCTCTTGGTGCCCAGGGGTGTCCCGGATCTCCCAGGAACCTAGAAAAACCCCTGACTATTACTATAAGACAGACAGATTATATTGAGCTTTTCTCCTGGCCGACTTAAAGTGCTAGAGATGCAGGCACTAGGATGCACTCTATAGGCAGTGGCAGTGTTAGGAAAACTTGCCCAAGGTTTCCTACTAGTAGTTAGTAAGAGCCGAGATTCAATTCCTGGTCTCCTGTGTTAGAGGCAGAGCCTTTAACTAGTACACTATCCAGCCACTTCAAGACAATTGCATTAGAAACCATAGGTATCTGCCCTGCATTACTGTTGTGTGGAAAGTTTTTGGAACAGATAAGGTGCACTCTAAGGCTCAACACACACCATACAATCTTGGTTGTACAGATTTACCAAATCTATGTAGTATAAGGGCCAACAGATTGAAAATACCTTGAATGATTGATTGGATAAGCTCTTATACTACATGAAAGTGGTAAGGTTGAACAACTTAGATTGTATGGTGTGTGTTGAGCCTAAGAGCAACAGAAACCTACATAAAAGCTAAACGATAAACTTCTGCAGAAGGAAAAGCAGGGACGCAGGAAGTTGGGTGGAAGAGAAGTACAGATGGGAGCTGTGTCTGCATAGCTGGCAGTCAGAGAACAGTGAGATGTATATATAGCAGCAGACAGGCTAATAAAGCTCACACTTCATGTTATTCCTTCAATGCTCAGCCCAGCAGGAGCTCAGCAAGTACTGTATATCATCACTCCAATTACCTGTGGCATGTTCTCTACTTTTAGCACCTGTCACTTGAGAAGGGCTCTAGTCCTATTAAGAAGCTTTTGATGTTGGAGCAGTAGGTTTGGATTTTCATTTGATGCTGGCTGACAATGGATCTACTTTGTTACATCTATTAGCAAGACTCAGAAGTTTCAAACAAAACAGGTAGAAATCATGCCATTCCCCCCTCAGTCATTCCTACTTGTTGTCATGGAAACGGTGCCGTGATGAATTAATTATACAGCCAACTTATCAAAAATATTTCATGAAAAAGCCTTGGTATTATGTAACTTTCCACCAATTAAATACTTCCAGAATGCCTTCTTAAAGCATGCAAACAAACACACATATTTAGTCAAAGTGTTCTCTAATTGCAAATTAATTGTTCTTTTGTGAGGCGATGAAAGCTCTGTACACAGATACTCCAGCAATTTACTGTGGTGAATGATTAGATTTTCTTTTTGCATTTATATGTTACAATGATCTATGACAGTTGTTTTTGTTCAGATTTCCGCTACTGTAATACGTATAAATCCAACTCCTGGGCCCCTCCGTGGGCGGATTCTTCTTGAGTGCAATGACACCATCAGGCTCTACCTAACTAGTTAAACAATGTGACCATGGATGCATCAATCCCATAATAATCATCATTATTGCCTCAGAAATACTGAAGATGTCAGTAACAAAAGCAGTGCTGAATCAATCATGTGCAGCAGCAATGTTTCTCATATATAAGAAGAAGGTGCTGCTATTGGGGTAGAAGTGAAAAAGGTTTGTAGCTCTATGCTGGTACCCTAGGCAGCTGAATGGACTCATTAGACAGCCCTGTCACTGATTCTGATAAGCTGATGACATTTTTATGTATTTTTTTCATGTATATAACTTCTTCTTATTACTGTTATTTTACATTAAAGGGGCATTATGGAGAAAAAATTTAAAAATTAAAAATATGTGCAAACATATACAAATAAGAAGTATGTTTTTTTTCCAGAGTAAAATGAGCCATAAATGACTTTTCTCCTATGTTGCTGTCACTTACAGTGGGTAGTAGAATTCTGACAGAAGCAAGAGGTTTTGGACTAGTCCATTTCTTCATAGGGGATTCTCAGGGATTTTATTTTCAAGAGCACTTAGTGAATGGCAGTTGCTCTGTCCAACTGCCAAAAAACTGTGTAGCGAGCAGGGAAGCTGGCCAGCATCATTGTTTAAATCCTTTTTAGGGAATATCTTTATAAAAAATAAAAGCCTTGCCGAGAATCCCCTATGAAGAGATGGACTAGTCCAAAACCTGTCGCTTCTGTCAGATTTCTACTACCTACTGCCTGTTCAGTAAGCCAGCACCTATTCAGCAGGAGACCTTAGGCAAGTCTCCCTAACACTGCTACTGCCTACTGAGTGCACTCTAGTGGCTGCCTCGCAAGCGCTTTGAGTCCGACAGGAGAAAGGCGCTATACAAATACTGCCATTATTATTACTGTAAGTGACAGCAACATAGGAGATAAGTAATTTATGGCTCATTTTACTCCGGAAAAAAACGTACTTCTTATTTGTATATGTTTGGACATATTTTAAATTTTACAATTTTTTGCCATAGTACCCATTTAAGAAGGAAGTACTAATCACATTTTAGGAAACTAATTCTCGTATATATTCCGTTTAAAAGACAACTAACGTGAAACATTGTAAAATCTAAAATAAATACATATAATTGTACATTTCTCCCAGAGTAAAATTCACTATAAATTACTTTTTTTTTCTTAAGTTGCTGTCACTTATAGTAGGCAGTGAATATCTGACAGGTTTTGGACTAGTCCATCTCCTCATGGGGAATCCTTAGTTATTTCTTTACTTACAAAAGCACTTACTGCAATTTCTCAGTCCAACTGCCAAAATAGCTTGCAAGAGAGTAGAAAAGCTGCTTGACATTGTTGTACAGACCTTTCCGGGAAGGGTTTTTGTAAATTTAAAAAATAATACTGAGAATCTCCTTTGAGAAGATAGACTAGTCCAAAATTTGTCAGTTTTTACTACCTACTGTGAGGACCCATTTCCACTATCGCGAATTCGCATGCGTTTTTCCGCATGCAAATTCGCATAGCAATACAAGTGAATGGGACTGTTTCCACTTGTCAGGATTCCTTTGCGTTTTTCTGTGCAGAAAAAATTTGCATGGCAAAGCCATCAGAATTCGCATATTGCATACCGCTATGTGAATCGCATAGAATGTATTTAATAGGAAATTCGCATGAGGTTTGGGTATGCGAATTTTCATGTGAATTAGCACAGAAACAATGGAAAAGCACACCAGCACTGCCATGGTTAAATTCGCATACATCGTCATCCATGCGAATTTTCGTGCGAATTCGCATGAAATTTTGCATAGACCCGCATGGGAAATTCGCATCCGCATGCGAATTTTTACCGTGGCGATTCGCACCGCACAAGTGGAAATGCAGCCTAAGTGACGGCAACATACCGGTAGGAAAAAATATTTATGGTGCATTTTACTCTGGAAGAAATGTACATTTTACGTGTATGTATTTTAAATGTTATGTACTTCTTCATGATCACTAGTGACGTCTGCACTTACAAGTACCCCTGTCACCATTCATGATAAAATTAAGTTTAAGTTTTTTATCCAGGTCATGTTAGGTTAGTGAGGCTGCAATTCTGTTCTGAAATTATGAGCTATGGACACTTACTAATAAGATCTATCAGAGCATGGCACTAGCAACAAATATATGCTTCCGCCCCATAGCTAGTTGTTTCTAACACTTTTTATTTGTCCTAACAAGGCTTGATAATTGAAAACAGCAAAAACGATGGTTTGTATACACCTGATAAGGCCTATTCAGTACTAAATTTAGCTCCCTGTATCTGGGAAAAAGCTGAGTGGACTTTCAGTGTACTTCATCGTGTGAGAGAAAGTTCATGCCTCATTTTAGTATTCTCAGAATATAAAAATAAATCATTTTACATGAAATACCCTTGCTTATTTCACTGCAGATGTCTGTGTCCTTTGTATCATTTCCTATATCTCAGTCACATGATAAACCCCTATCAGTAGGTCCCTTGTGGCTTTTTTTTTTAAGTCATGTTTGTTTTTGCAGTGTACATTTCCAGTCGTTCAGGTGCTTCTTGAATGTAAGAGGAATGCATGTGTGACCTGTCTTGGCCTGCACTTGGGCTGATGAAAAGCACTTCATTTGGTTCCATTAATTCAGCTCTTAACCAGGTAGTCTGAGGGAGACCTCTGAGAGCCACAAGTCTGGATGCAGTGCAGCTGGCAGGAAGCAAGTCACAACAAATACTTTACAATTTTAATAGCCTCTATAAACAGCTGTTACAAAAGAGATTGATCTGACTGTATTCATTTTTCAAGTCTCATTTTATAAGTCTGCTCTGTGGACATGAATTTTGTGAATTCAAGATTACGGATCTGAAACAGCCGCAAAGCATTAGCAACAAAAATGAAGTAAAATATAACCAGATGTAGCAATAACCACAATATTTAGGGAGCATGCTGATGGAAACGTTATCGCGCCTTCACATCTGTGAGGGCTATAAAATAATTAGATAAGCATAAACAGAAAACGATCAGGTCCGTATGTCATGGCTCATAAATTATAATGGCTTTATAAATCCTAAGGGTTCTAGGAGGATACAATCTACATGATGAACAGTACAGATGCTGGTGGTGCATTGCAAACTACAACTACAGACCTCGGGATGCTTTACTGATATAATAAAATGGAGCTGACCCTTTAGGACACAGTCCTGTGAAATTACCAAACTGTAGAATCATTGTTACTTCAAGTCTTGCTATAGGAAAGCATTGATTTACCATAGAGCCTGTTACACTAATCTTTCTTCACAGCCCACTAAGTCGGGTTAAGGGCATTAAATGATCCATAGAAGAATTGGATAGGGAGATACCATATCAGGTAGAAAATGACATAATACAAAATAGTAAATTAATAGTGGATCTCAACCAGCCTGGCATTTTGACTTTTTATGTATTGTCCAAAAGTGAGTAAAAGGCGTACGAGAGCAAAAAAAGTATAGAGAAGGAAAGATCGAGAGATGATAATCGGCTATTGCTATTCCTCTCAAGGAAATACATGTCAATACTTGTTTGGAAAAATCAGGGCAGTTTTTAGCTACATGCTCCTTGGTCACTATCTGCTAAAGGGGACATCAAAGAACTATGCCAAGCACACTAATGTTTATGGCAGGGCGGTGGAGTCAATACAAAAATCATTCCGACTCCAACTCCGACACCTCAGTTTATGAAACCACCAACACCTGGAGTCGGTACCTAAAATTGCTCCGACTCTCCGACTCCACAGACTTTACAGGGCTATGGAGTGAGTACAAAAACCATCTGACTCCAACTTTGACTCCTCAGATTATGTGTAACGATTGTAGAACTTCCTCCGTGATCAGCGCACAACGCGTGCGCTGATATGGCGAAAATCCTCCACAAGCGTATAATTGCAGGAACCCAGCAAAAGGTGCTACGCACCCGTAGAGGGAAATTCCTGTCGGCAGATGGCGTTGGGGAGTGCAGAGGAACCAATCCTCTGTACCTCCACAAATGCCAGACAGGAATTGTACGAAGCGCAGAACGCAATCGCAAGAGAAGCGATTGCGAATGAGAACGAGCAAAGGGACAGGTTGTATGTGTGTGCGCCAATCTAGTCGCCACCCCGCGACAGCGCACACACAACAGCAGATATGAAACAGAAACGCAACCGCAAGAAAGGCGATTGCCAGAAGTGACACAAGGCAGATCAGAACAGAATACGAGGATAGCAAAGGCACAGCAAATCATACAATGAGGAGATACGGAAAATAACAAACGCTAACTGAACGCGAACACTGCACTCATTCGCAACAGTGCACGCGTTCATGCGCGGTCTCCACGTGATAAGCACAATAGAGACAAGCACGCCTAACTAACCATCGACAGACAAACATGAAACAGAGGACGCGAGCGCTTGCTTAACGGTTACCTCACCGAGCCTCCAGCAAGTGTTCGTAGCAGACAAGACAGACACACGAAAACAGGGACAAGCGAGAGATAGGATCCACAGCACTAGCGAAAGTGGCTAGCGCGATCCAGGAAGACAGAACAGAAGGATCCACAGTGCTAGCGCAGGATGCTAGTGCGATCCAGGTACAGAGTAGCAGAACAGAAGGATCCACAGCACTAGCACAGGATGCTAGTGCGATCAAGGGAGACAGAACAGAAGGATCCACAGCACTAGCGCAGGATGCTAGTGCGATCCAGGTACAGACTAGCAGAACAGAAGGATCCACAGCACTAGGGCAGGATGCTAGTGCGATCCAGGGAGGCAGAACAGAAGAGATAGCTGGTAGCAACCGCTGCACCAGCTATACTCCAAGAACAGAGATCAGAACGATTTCCTGTCGACCACCGCTGGGACAGGACAATTGCAACAGAACAAACAAAACAGAAAAGCAATCCTAACTGCACTAGGGGAACCTGCCTAGCGCAGTTTCAGGAATTACTCTAAGCTGAACTTCAAACAAAGAGTAAGGCTGACACTCCTCCAGGAGTCTTTCACAGGAAGGAATCCTTATGACCAGCCAAGCATTGTGGGAAACACATAGTACTTATAGTACACGCCTCCAATGAATGTGGCCAGGCAATTTGCATGACAACGTATACAAATTCCTCTGCAAGCACAAGCTGCAAAACTGACAGAAGGTCTCCTTTCCAGAGTCCTGCAGCATGCAAACCTAAACAATGGTCAAAAGGCTGCCTGCCTGCGCAGGCAGCTAAGCGGATTCTCACATTATGAAACCTTTAAATCTAGGTACCCAAAAATTGCTCCGATTCCTCGATTTCGACTCCACTGCTCTGATTTATGGAAACATTATACACAGTACTACTTGAGGAAAGGAAAAGGAAGGGGAGGGAACTGTGGTCCAGACAAGGCTACAAATTTCACATTGCATAATAGAACACCTAGCTAGCCCAATAATTTGTTAACTGCTTATATATATCTGCACCTACACATAACATATCAGTGGTGACAAGATTGGCGTAACGGGCTATTGGTACAGTATTCTAATTATGTTAGGAATTGTTTTACATTTGTTTTTAGTTGATTTTTTGGGGAATACTAGATCCTTGTTATGTAGGTCCCAGTACAGATTTAGAAGCTAAGGAGAGTTGGAACATACAAAAACCCACAGCAAGTACCTCTCAAAATGCTTTTTAAAGACTGTTTTGGGTGACAGCCTAAGGAATAATTACTATACAAACGCTGCTCAATTTTAAAACAGCTTGTTCTGGTCTATGTAGAGGGGAGGGAAGAGGACGAGCAGTAAGAGCCTCACTGCAAGCACAATAGGCCAAAACACCCTAAAAGTACTGGTCAGTTGTCAGTCATCTAACCTGGTGGACCAATAATGATGTTGTCAGTAACACCACAGGACACCTGTACATAGGCTAGATTTTCACCCCAAATTATCATTTGATGACAAATGAGCATCACTACATAGTTTACATATGATTCATTAATATGAATCTGAACACATTCTGCCAGATTAGTTAATTTGTTACAATTTTTAAAACAAAGCAAGTTTGGCAGGTATTCTGAGGATGCTGGAAAGTAACAATATTACACAAGGTGTGAAGTTATTGTTTCATACTTTACTGAGATTTGGTCCTCCACAGAGATTCAATGAGATTTGAAGCTCTAGTGCAGGGATGTTGAACTCCAGTTCTCAAGGGCCGAGGCCCTCACACATTTTTGGCACAGCCCAAACTTATTGATGGGACTGAATCAGGTAGAATTCCTTTCTCCATTTATCAGTCCACCCTAAGCACTGGCATGGCTATGGCCATCGAGGACTGGAGTTCAACACATGTGCTCTAGAGATTAATGGAGATTCGGTATTCTACAATGGATTACTGAGATTTAGTCATCTGGAATGATTCACTGACATTTGGTGCTCTACAGAGATTCACTGACATTTGGTGTCCTGCAGTGATCTGATCAGTGGTTTGGACCTGTCTGTGCTAGAATCATAGCTAAGTTATGGTGCTCATACACGATACAATAAAAACGTTCGATTTTCCCAATTATTTGATCTAAATGACCAAACCGAATGAAAGTTGAAAATATTTTTTTTCGATCAAGAAATTCTAATGATTATCCCGTTTTTTCGAGAAAAATCTGATCGGACATGTTGGAAAAATCTTTGGTGCAAAAGTTGAGGATGCAAGGACTGGGGAAGAGTCTGTGTGCATGGATAGGGAACTGGCTAATGGACAGAAAACAAAGAGTTGTAGTCAATGGATCATACTCAAAATGGGTGACTGTAAGCAGTGGGGTCCCACAGGGGTCTGTTCTGGGTCCAGTGCTCTTCAATTTATTTATTAATGACCTAGTAGATGCAGTAGTAAGCAATGTTTCTATTTTTGCAGATAACACAAAATTATGCAGAATCATCAACTCACAGGAAGATAGGGACATACTGCAACAGGATCTGGATAGGATGGCTATATGGGCACATAAATGGCAGATGAAATTCAATGTTGAAAAATGTAAAGTCATGCATTTTGGTCGTACCAATGGTCTAGCACCATACAAAATAAATGGGATACAGTTGGGGAAATCAAACTTGGAGAAGGACTTAGGAGTACTCATCGACAACAAGTTAAATAATCGTACTCAATGCCAAGCCACTGCAGCAAAGCTAGCAACATTTTGGGATGCATTAAAAGGGAAATAAAAACTCGAGATGCTAGCATAATATTGCCCCTGTTTAACTCTTTAGTAAGGCCACATCTAGAATATGGAATTCAGTTCTTGGCACCACATTACAGGAAAGATATTGCAGTTTTAGAGCAGGTGCAGAGACGAGCAACAAAATTGATACGTGAGATGGAAGGTCTCAATTACCAAGAAAGGTTAGATAAACTGGGTTTATTTAGTCAAGAGAAAAGACGCCTTAGAGGGGATCTAATTAACATGTATAAATACGTGAGAGGTCAATATAAAAGCTTGGCAGATGAGCTTTTTGTCCCTAAGCCTTCTCAAAGGACTAGAGGACATGATCTGCACATGGAGGAAAAACGTTTTAGCCATTTATTTAGGAAAGGGTTCTTTATAGTAAGAGTGATTAAGATGTAGAATGTATTGCCACAGGAAGTAGTTATGGCAAATTCTATACCTGCATTTAAAGGGGGCTTAGATGCTTTCCTTGCGTTGAAAGACATCCATGGCTACAATTACTAGGAATGCCCAATGATGTTGATCCAGGGATTTTATCTGATTGCCATCTGGAGTCGGGAAGGAATCTTTTCCCTTTTGGGGCTAATTGGACGATGCCTTGTAAGGGTTTTTCACCTTCCTCTGGGTCAACAGGGATATATGAGGGAGCAGGCTGGTGTTGTACTTTGTTCTCTGGTTGAACTCGATGGACCACCTTTGTATGTATGTATGGCCACCTTTACAAAAATGCAGATCTCATCTTTCTCCTGCTGTTGGAACATGATAACATGTTTCCGTTGATCACAATGGGAATTTATTACTTAAAATTTGTCACAATATTTAAATTACACAAGAAGCCTGATAAAAACTGACAAATATTCCTTCTTTTTACATGAAAATTGGTTTATATGAGCCCCTTTTGGAACTCAAGTTGAGAACCCCTTGTAACTGTCATTTGTACTTGTCTAGTTTGTTCAAAGAACTTTAAGGAAACCTTTCTTCTTTCTTTACAGCTACTAAACTGCTTTGTTATCCCAGTGGTTATATTACTATCCTGGTTCTTCTTGCTGGTGCGATATAAGATTCTGCACTTCATTGCTGCTACAGCATGTATCCTAGGAATTGGATGCATGGCAGGAGCTGATTTCCTTATGGGAAGGCAGCAAAAGGAAGGTAAGTTATGTTGGTTATTTACATCTTTAGATACAAAACAGATGCCTTTATAAATATGAAATCATTAAGGGTCCTTTTACACTATGGCATTGCGGTAAGCTTTTTTTACTGCAAGAGGCAGTTAAGTCAATGAAAATCTATGGAGACCTTCATACTTAAAGAGAACCTTAACTGAAAATTAAAAGTCAAAATAAACATAAACACATAATACTTACCTCCTGTGTAGTCTACTCATCAATCTCGTTCTCCTCTCTTGTGTCCTGTGTGTCCACTGTGATCAATGGAATTCTCTTTCCTCCGTTTTGAAAATGGCCATTACCGCATAATAGCTTCCTGGTCAGCTTCACTGTTAAACTGCAATATCGCCCACTTGAGCAACAGGGAAACATGGACATTACCTTGCACATTCAGTTGTAACTGACAGCTGCTGATATATAACTGACAGCAACTGGCATATTTCAAAAGTTGAAGAGAAATCGAGAGCCCAATATGGTGTAGTATGTCAAAATTGATTAGATAAATGAAACAGTGAGATGGTAATACTCACAAACACGGGTCTCTGAGAGGTGCTCTGCTTGCTATAACTGAATTGCTGTTGTTTATCCCCTGCTTATTGCCTGAAGAAGTGGGCCGTGCACGCGAAACACGTTGCATTTTTAGGGTGTTTTCAATAAATGTGTATATCTATATATTTACAGTCCTTGGTGTCTGCTTTAACGGAGGCAAGTCCACCACTTCCTCCCAGCAATTTTTTAAAAATGTTATGTACTTTTATCCTTCTGGCGTCACTGGCATACTTCAGTACTGACAAAATATTGTCAGAACTGGAAGGGATCACTGTAAGAAGAAAATGGTGAGCTTCTGAGAGGAACTGACAGTGAGGTAAGTATGTAATATTCATTTGCAGCTACAGTATGTGTTTATTTTAAATAATTGTATTCATTTCAAGTTCCCTTTAATGCGATGTGATGTGATGGAGGTATTCAAATCGCCGTGTCACATGTCATTTAAAGAGGAATTCCAGTGAAAATAATGTAATTAAAAAAGTGCTTCATTTTTACAATAATTATGTATAAATGATTTAGTCAGTGTTTGCCCATTGTAAAATCTTTTAAATCCCTGATTTACATTCTGACATTTACTACATGGTGACATTTTTACTGTTGGCAGGTGATGTAGCTGCTGCATGCTTTTTTGGCAGTTGGAAACAGCTGTAAACAGCTATTTCCCACAATGCAGCAAGGTTCACAGACCGGAAACTGCCAGGAGTATGTACTCAAGAGTTTCTTGCGTGAGGGGTTTCACCACAATATCAGTCATACAGTGCCCCCTGATGGTCTGTTTGTGAAAATGAATAGATTTCTCATGTAAAATGGGGTATCAGCTACTGATTGGGATAAAGTTCAATTCTTGGTCGGAGTTTCTCTTTAAAGGGAAGGTTCAGGGAGTTAAAAAAAAAAATCCATTTCCACTTTCCTGGGGCTTCCTCCAGCCCGTGGCAGGCAGGAGGTGCCCTCGACGCTGCTCCAGAGGCTCCCGGTCATCTCCGGTGGCCGACCCGACCTGGCCAGGCCCGGCTAACAGGTCGGGCTCTTCTGCACTCCAATCTGCGCCTCACGGGGGTGCGCTGACGCAGTAGTACTGCGCCTACGCAGTACAGCCCAGAGGATGTCCGATGACGTCAGCGCGCCGGCGTGGGACGCAGAAGAGCCCGTTGTTGGAGCGCAAAAGATCCCGACCTGGCAGCCGGCCTGGCCAGGTCGGGTCGGCCACCGGAGACGACTGGGAGCCTCTGGAGCGGCGGCGAGGGCAACTCCTGCCTGCCACGGGCTGAAGAAAGCCCCAGGTAAGTGGAAATTGATTTTTATTTTATTTTTTTAAACTCCCTGAACCTTCCCTTTAAGCTCCTCTTTAATGTATTGCACAATCTTCATATTTGCAAAATTGGTGGGTACAAAGGGTGCTCTGCCTGGGTCATCAGAATGGCTAGAACCAGCATTGTGAAATCTGCATTTTTTTTGAATATAGATGTATTTCCTCTGTATTTTCTCAGTTTAGTTTCATACTATGAGAGAATAGATGCGCTCTTCCAACATTAATGCCCAAGTCAGTGACAGGAGGAAGGGAATATAAGCAGTTGAACACTGGGATACTCAGTGCTCACTTCTCTGAAATTAAGATTGAGATGAAGAACACACAATGATAAGTAAGAATATATGTAACAGGATGTAGTTTATGGCTCAGGCAGTCAGCACAGAACACAGAGCCTCTAGACACTGTACAAAAATAAAATGCAATTTCTCCTCAGGACTGTGTTCAGTTGTTACTCATTTGTGTAGCTGTAGAGTACCAGTCACCTAAGATCCAAAGATGGTGTGTAAGCTTAGATGAACTACAGTATGTGAACAGAGTGGCAATACTACAACTTCCAGGTTTCCTGGACAGGCTTACAGACAATTTGAAAAACTATATTGCCTTATCAATCATAATTATTATTTCAAGTGACTCTGAAGCGAAAACAAAACCTTATGATATAATGAACTGCATGTGAAATATGGATAATTAATAGAACATTAGTCGCATAGACAATAGTCTCTGTAACGATTGTGGAATTCTCTCCGTGATCAGCGCACAAGACGTGCGCTGACACTGCAGAAATCCTCCACAAGCGTGTAATTTGAGGGAACCCAGCAAAAAGTGCAATGCACCTGTAGAGGGAAATTCCTGTCGGCAGAGGGAGCTGTGGAGTGCAGAGGAACAGCTCCTCTGCCATGCCACACACGCCAGACAGGAATTGCACGAAGGGAAGAAACGCAGGGCAAGATAGCCCTGAAAGAGAGAGATCAAAGCGATAGAGGGTATGTGTGTCCACCAAACTAGTCGCCACCCTGCGACGATGAACACACAACCAGGAAGACAAAGTGAGAAGGCAATCGCCAGAGATGGCGATTGCTAACAACGACACAAGACCGAATAAGCGCAGATGAGGAATGTATGGATGTCCACCAATCTAGCCGACAACCTGCGACGGTGGACACACAACAGAAGAAACCAAGTGAGAACGCAATCGCAAGAGAAGCAATTGCGGAAAAGAATGAGCACAGGGACAGATTGTATGTGTGTGCACCAAATTAGTCGCCAACCCGCGACGGTGCATACACAACAGCAGATATGAAGTAGGAACGCAATCGCGAGAGAGGCGATTGCCAGAGGTGACACAAGGCTACAGCAAGGCAGAGCACGAGAGTAGCAAAGGCACAGCAAATATTACAATAAGGAGACAAGGAAAACAACAAACGCTAACTAAACGCGAACACCGCACTCATTCGCAACAGTGCACGCGTTTATGCGCGGTCTCCGCGTGATAAGCACAACAGAGACAAGCACGCCTAACTAACCACCGACAGACAAACATGAAACAGAAGACGCGAGCGCTTGCTTAACGGTTACCTCACCGAGCCTCCAGCAAGCGTTCGTAGCAGACAAGACAGATACACGAAAACAGGAATAAGCGAGAGATAGGATCCACAGCACTAGCGCAAGAGGCTAGTGCGATCCAGGAAGACAGAATGAAGGATCCACAGCACTAGCGCAAGGCGAGTGCGATCCAAGTACAGCAAGAGAGTAGCAGAACAAGAAGGATCCACAGCACTAGCGCAAGGCGAGTGCGATCCAAGTAAGACAGATCAGATGAGATAGCTGGTAGCAACCGCTGCTCCAGCTATACTCCAAGAACAAAGATCAGAACGACTTCCTGTCGACCACCACTGGGACAGGACAATCGCAACAGACAAACAAAACAGATATGCAATCCTAACTGCACTAGGGAACCTGCCTAGTGCAGTCCCAGGAATTACTCTAGGCTAATCTTCAAACAAAGAGCAAGGCTGACACTCCAAGAGTGTTACACAGGACTAACCCTTTGAACAGCAAAGGACTCTGGGAAACATAGCTCTTTATATTGCCAGTCATCAAAGGAAGCAGGTAGAGGATTTGCATAACGAGTGTATGCAAATTCCTTAGCAGCAAGCTGCAATACTGACAAAAGGTCTCTCTTCCAGAGACCTGCAGAATGCAGACCTGAACAGTGGTCAAAAAACTGCCTGCCTGCGCAGGCAGCCGAGCGGATCCTCACAGTCTCATATTTTTATTTTCAGATATATAACTTTTTTTATAACATTACATAATTCTGTTAGATTTGCAATTTACAAACCACACGCTGTATTTTAAACTACAAAACACAGCATAACTAAGGACCCTTTGAATGTCCCTGCCATAATATCTTATCTGAAGTTGTTTCTCACTGTTTCCTTGATTTATAAGTGCATCAGAAAATAGGACTGTCTATGACCCAAGATGGGTCGGAGAGCTCAGAGAAGCTGTTTTACATAGGTAACAAATGAAAGGTTTTTTTTAACTCTTCCTGTACTGGAAACAATAGAAGAATCATTTATTTGCTTCTAATGCTTTATGTCTTAGCTGTACTACACATACAATTCCTTATATCATAAGTTAGCAACTGCAGAAAAACAGGGCATTACCTAAATTATATGTTTTGGCCCCATTTTGTGTTGTATAAATTGACCTTGATGACATATCAACACAATATGACTCCTTGCTATAACCAACTGTAGGCAGGACCAGATTTAGGCCAAGGCCCCCTAGGCCATGTCCTAGGGCACCACAGGAGCAGGGGCACCAAAGCAGCAGGCTAAACTGGTGCAGCACTTGCAAGCTTGCAAATGCTGCAATGCAAGGAGATCAGGCGAGCGCCTGACCGTGGTACTCTGCTGCTAGCCACCTGTGCAGCAGCCATCTGGCTCTCTGTGCACGTTTGCATTGTGGCCGGCAGCTATGGACTTGGGCAGCATTGGAGATGGAAAGAAAAAGGAAGCTTCTGCACTGGAGACAAGCGAAGAAATGAGTGACACTGATGGCTGCTGTGGTGTGAAGGCAAACTGGTTACCTATACTGAAAGGGGGGTGGGAAAAGGAGGGATTAAGAGAGTCATCTGGCTACCTATACTGGGAAGGAGGGGGGGTCATCAGACTACTGGCTACCTTTACTAGAGGGAAGGGGAGGGGTCATCTGGCTACCTACACTGGAGGGAAGGTGGGAGGGGTCATCTGGCTAACTATACTGAAGGGGGACAGCTGGCGACAGTGGCCTTGGGTGGTAAAGAGTACAAATCTGGCCCTGACTGTAGAGGAGGATGCAGTGGTGTATAGGCTAATATAATAGTTCTGCAATTAACAATGCTTGCTGATAATTGATCCCTTTTTTGATGCATTGTTATTCCTGTTTTTTTTGCTTTTTCCGCAGATTTTTACCCAGGAGATAGTAAACTCATTGGGGATGTCTTGGTTCTTGGAGGTGCCACTCTATATGGCATTTCTAGTGTATGCCAGGAGTACATTGTTAGAAACTTCAGTCGAATTGAATTATTAGGCATGATTGGACTCTTTGGATCATTCTTCAGCGGCATACAGCTGTAAGTATATGCAATTGTACTAAAACATGTGTATATTATTTATTTATTATATTTATAAAGCGCCAACATATTACACAGTGCTGGACATTAGTTATGGTTACAGCCAATATTTAGCGGTGACATACAGCAATAAGACAATACAGGAATGCATGCAAACCAGGCCACAGAGCACAGTACGAGTACAAGGTAATGGAGATTAGGCAAGTTGAGTTCACTCAGATCCATAGGATGGATGTACAGTAACTGAGGTGTGTGAACAGGTGGGGACACTAGGAGGAAGACCCTGCCGAAGGCTTACAAACTAGAGGGAGAGGTAGGGACACGAAAAGTAGGAGACCAGAGTTCAGCTGCAGGTTTAGAGCACCAGTGAAGGGGGTAAGCCAGAGTGAAAAGGTGCGTTTTGAGGGCCTTTTTGAAAATGTTGAAGGAGGTAGGGCATTCCATAGTGTTGGAGAAGCTCTTGAGAAGTCCTGGAGGCGTACATGGGACTGGGTGATGGGGGGATCGGTCAGGTGAAGTTCATTGGAAGAGAGGAGTGAGCGGCTAGGTGTGTACTTCTGAGTAAGATCGGAATGTAGGTTGGGCATGTTTTGTGGACAGACTTGTAGGCCAGACACAGTATCTTGAATTTGATTCTGGACTGGATGGGAAGCCAGTGGAGGGATTCACAGGGGAGGGAGCCGCCGTGTTGAAGTGATTATTGTAACTACATTCCTATTCAGTGTTCTTTCATACAAGAAGTATAAAGCAAAGTAAACAATGAGGGTGCTCTCTGCTTTACTTTATTGGGTTTCTTTTACTACACTTACACACAAAAGGATGACCTTTTCCATCTCATCGATGTACAGCTTTCTGTCCTGGGGTGAATGCATATATATATATATATATATATATATATATATATATATATATATATATATCATGCAATGTTCCAATATTAGTAGTTAACTTAGGCTGGTTATCTATGATTATCTATAATTTTTACAAAATGCTGCCACACAGAGATCACCCAGGTGTCCTTACTCCACAAATTGCCACTGCCTATGTAGACGTAATCTGTATGTGGGCAGGGTCCAATTAACTGTTGATTACCTTTAGCAGTGCAACTACACATTTTTGGATCCCCAACAAAACCTTGATTCCCGTTCCCTTGAATTTGATTTAGAACCCATTCCCTTGCCTCCCCTTGGTAAGACTCACAATCAGGGCGACCAATATGCAAGGGTCATAAAACAAGTGTAGCCATCATGATCTTCATATTTACACCAATATCAAGTGTAGCCCCAAAAACACCTACTAGAAATTGTCAATGAGATGCTAATAATTTTGAGTTAATGCAAGTTTTATGTTAATTTTATGCAAATTTATGCGATTTCATCTCTAAATTATTAGCATCTCACTGACCTCTATCCTCTTCAAACAAGGGGTTCCCACTTTCCCTGGAAACACCCCTCAGTGGCAGTAACTGATCAATATGACATCTCTTCAACTGGTTTACTGATAATACGCAGGAATTATTTATATTATTCCAAAATCTGGAAATGTACATTTTCTGATATAAAAAAAATTATTAGCTAAAACATCATAGCACAGAATGTTTATTCGCAGTTTCATAGGAAAATCATAGAACAGTTTACAAGTGCCGGAAGCGCTCATGATTCCCCCACCACCATGCTTGACTATAGACAAGACACCCTGGTCTTCATCTTCCTCACCTGGTTGCTGCCACACACGCTTGACACCATCCTAACCAAATAAGTTTATCTTGGCAAACTGTTTGCAGGCTAGCACCAGTCCTGAATGGCAGCCAAGCCGCAGCTACTGGGCAGCTGAACTACAAAGAAACCAAGCAACTCAACCATCTATGTGAATTTAACATAAAGGAAACCTAATGTGTAACGATCGGTGTCAGCAACCAGAGAGAGAATCTGATCCTTGGCGATCCGCAGTATCCCCAAAAATACAGATATAACCGATCATTGAGGATCTGCGGAATCGTCAATAATCAGATATGTCTAACCTCTAGACACCGGGGAGAGTGTAAGTGTTTGGTGCAACAGTAACAACTCTGAGTAAAGACCACCAGTGGAGCTGGCGGCCTATACTCCCAAGGAATTCACCCCTGAGCGGTGGGTGATATTCCTGTAGCCTGTGGACCCCTGAGCGAGGGACCAAGGCTGGAACGCAGGAAGCCCTGCTGCTAATATGTAAGGCTTTGCCCTGAACTGGGCTAACGTAACACAGTAATAACACAACCTAGTCTGGGTGTGAGGTCCGTATTCACAACACCCTGGAACTAGTCTGGAGCATAACATAAATGATAATACAGTTCCCTAGTCTTGGGTGTGAGGTCCGCATTCACAACACCCTGGAACTAGTCTGGAGCATAACATAAATGATAATACAGTTCCCTAGTCTTGGGTGTGAGGTCCGAATTCACAACACCCTGGAACTAGTCTAGAGAATACACAGAGGATACACAGTATTCCTAGTCTGGGGTGTGAGGGCCTTGATCTCAACACCCTGGAACTGGTCTAACAAATAATACCATACAATTAGTACTTTAAGCTATCAAGAATCTGACTCAGTGTGGATTCCCAGCTCCAGCCGGTTCTGGCACACTGTCGGGTCTAGCTAAGGTCTGAGTGCCTTCACGCAAGTGTTAGCAATGGCAGACAACCAGCAACTGACAAGCAGCAGAATATATAGTTGCTGGACTCTGCTGCCCCGCCCGAACCATTCAGCCAATCATGAGTCCTACAGGAGTCAGCTGACCTTCCTGATCAGCTGACACTTCCCCTGCTGGTATAAAGGTCCTGCATTCAGGCCCGCGCGTGCATAGCTCTCCATCTGTCTAGGTGCACTAACAGACCCAGCCACACCAAGCACACGCCGCCGCATGCAAGCAGCCGCTTTGCTGTCAGGACATGCAGCGGCTTTTCCGCATTCCACCATACTACCAGACACGTGTCCATGCGTGCAAACCGCCGCTTTGGACGCGGAATCAGCCGCCTCGTTCTTGGCATATGCGGCAGCTTTTCCGCGTTTTCTCACAGTACCCCCCCCCCCCCCCTGAGGAGTGGACTCCGGACATCTCCTTCCTGGCTTTCCAGGACGTAAGTTAGAGAATTTTCCTTTTATCTCATACTCAGGCCGGCCATCAATCCACCCAGGGAGGGAGGGAGTGGAATCCACCTGCAGCGCTGACCCGGGCGGGGACACAGGAAATGATTTTTTGTCAGCCTGTTTTTTTGGTGGTAGAATGGTTTTGGGCCAAAAACCCCTGTCTAAAGTGTCTGCTTTGGGGCTTTTGCTATCAGATTTATGCATGAGAGGAAACCGTGAGGAACAGGAACCATTAGAAATAACTGTACACTGTCCTGCCTTTCCTGCGACCTGTATTCTGGTTTTATCCACCTCACCCTTCTTTAAACAGTGCTCCTGACAATGAGCTGACCAGTTCAGTAACTGTCCTGAAGCCCAGTCAATCAGTGGAGAGTGGAGTTGCAACCAGGGCATACCGAGAACAACAGCAGACCCTTTCATCGGCAGGACCAGGAACTGTAAACTCTCTTCATGCACTGCCCCTAAACAACATGACAGTAGGGGGGTTTGGGAAAGAAACTGGGCACTGCGCAATGGAGAGTCGTCCACTGCAGTGACCGAAATCTGCCGGTCGGGTGTAGATAACGGTATCCCCAGACTTTTGGCAAAATCGTAGTCGATGAGGTTCGCTGACGAACCCGAGTCCACCATGGCTTCTGCGGACTTGGTCCGACCTTCCCACGTAACCGAACAAGGAAGGATCAGCCGACCATCGTTCAGGGATGAACCCTGCTCACCTATGATTTTGACTAATCCTAGGCGATAGCTTTTGTCTGGCCTAGTGGAACCATATAGAGCGTTCTTCTTTGGGCTCCTGCGACTCTTTTCCCCCAGATTCAACCTTGTGTACCCAATTTGCATAGGTTCACCTGGAGGTGAGGGAGACCGAGAAGAGTCGTGTAAGATAGACCTTCTGGCCACTCTACCACGAATCTGTCTCTGGTGGTGCAAACGGCGATCTATCTGTATGGCCAAAGAGATTGCCTCATCCAATGATTCGGGCTCAGGATGGCCTATCATTACCTCATGAATATTATCTGACAATCCGGCCAAAAAAGTCTAGGAGGGCGAATGCGTCCCATCTAGCCGAGACTGCCCACCTCCTAAACTCCGCAGCATAATTTTCCACCAGACCTTTGCCCTGACGCAGAAGCTTGAGCTTCCGTTCAGAAGTCGAGGCGATGTCTGGGTCATCGTAAATCATAGCCATAGCCTCAAAAAATTCATCGACCGAGGTCAGGGCCTGATGCCCAATAGGAAGACCATATGCCCAGGTCTGGGAATCCCCTGACAACAGAGTCTTAATGAACGTAATTCTCTGTGCCTCGGTTCCAGACGAATTAGGCCTTAACTCAAAGTATGATAACACTCTATTTCTAAAGTTCCGAAAATCTGATCTATCGCCAGAAAATTTTTCCGGTACAGGCATACGCATGTCTGTGCTAAGAGGAGGATTGAAGTCCTGAAATAGCCCCAAATATCTGACATATCTGGGTCTGTTGGTTCAAAACTGCCGCGGAAAGTTGGTTTACCGCGGTGGTCAGGACTTCAACATGGCTATACAGTGCGTCCATTTGGGTTCGGTCTGCCATTCTGTAACGATCGGTGTCAGCAACCAGAGAGAGAATCTGATCCTTGGCGATCCGCAGTATCCCCAAAAATACAGATATAACCGATCATTGAGGATCTGCGGAATCGTCAATAATCAGATATGTCTAACCTCTAGACACCGGGGAGAGTGTAAGTGTTTGGTGCAACAGTAACAACTCTGAGTAAAGACCACCAGTGGAGCTGGCGGCCTATACTCCCGAGGAATTCACCCCTGAGCGGTGGGTGATATTCCTGTAGCCTGTGGACCCCTGAGCGAGGGACCAAGGCTGGAACGCAGGAAGCCCTGCTGCTAATATGTAAGGCTTTGCCCTGAACTGGGCTAACGTAACACAGTAATAACACAACCTAGTCTGGGTGTGAGGTCCGTATTCACAACACCCTGGAACTAGTCTGGAGTATAACATAAATGATAATACAGTTCCCTAGTCTTGGGTGTGAGGTCCGTATTCACAACACCCTGGAACTAGTCTGGAGCATAACATAAATGATAATACAGTTCCCTAGTCTTGGGTGTGAGGTCCGCATTCACAACACCCTGGAACTAGTCTGGAGCATAACATAAATGATAATACAGTTCCCTAGTCTTGGGTGTGAGGTCCGAATTCACAACACCCTGGAACTAGTCTAGAGAATACACAGAGGATACACAGTATTCCTAGTCTGGGGTGTGAGGGCCTTGATCTCAACACCCTGGAACTGGTCTAACAAATAATACCATACAATTAGTACTTTAAGCTATCAAGAATCTGACTCAGTGTGGATTCCCAGCTCCAGCCGGTTCTGGCACACTGTCGGGTCTAGCTAAGGTCTGAGTGCCTTCACGCAAGTGTTAGCAATGGCAGACAACCAGCAACTGACAAGCAGCAGAATATATAGTTGCTGGACTCTGCTGCCCCGCCCGAACCATTCAGCCAATCATGAGTCCTACAGGAGTCAGCTGACCTTCCTGATCAGCTGACACTTCCCCTGCTGGTATAAAGGTCCTGCATTCAGGCCCGCGCGTGCATAGCTCTCCATCTGTCTAGGTGCACTAACAGACCCAGCCACACCAAGCACACGCCGCCGCATGCAAGCAGCCGCTTTGCTGTCAGGACATGCAGCGGCTTTTCCGCATTCCACCATACTACCAGACACGTGTCCATGCGTGCAAACCGCCGCTTTGGACGCGGAATCAGCCGCCTCGTTCTTGGCATATGCGGCAGCTTTTCCGCGTTTTCTCACATAATGTAATTGAAAAAAGCCAGTTTAACTTACCTAGGGATTCTACCGAGCACCCTGTGCTTGTGCCATCACTAAGCCTCCTTCAGCTGCCCGTGCCGTCGCTCTGGCCCCCCGCAGGTGCCCACTTTTGGTTCAGGCGACTCAGTCAGTTAATGGCCACTGTGCCTGCGCGGCCCTGGCTGGGAGTATCCTGCGCATACACAGTAGATATAGTCTCGTACTGCACATGCGCAGGGCGTTTCCAGCAACGGGAGAGCAATCTAGGATGCGCACGGCCAGGGCCGCGCAGGTGCAGAGACCATCGACTGGCTGAATCGCCTGAACTGCGGGGTGCACTGCGGGGGACCGGAGGATCGCTCAGTAAAGCTCAGGGGACCAGTAGAAGCCCCAGGTAAGTTAAATTGGGTTTTTTTTCAATTACTTTAGGTTTCCTTTAAAGGATTATCTGTGACCCGATTCTAGTGTAAACAAACACCTGCTGAGAGAGCTGCAGAGGCAAAACACACAAACATTTCTGTGGACTCCTTAGAGGCTTAAAAAAACAGCTCAGCAGTTAAAGATGAATTTCTCATTAAAATGTCTAATTCTCGTAATATATCTTCAAAATTGTCTGTACATATACATTCATACAACATAAAAACATTTCTATATAACTGTCAATACTATAAGACTGTACATGATTTTTTTTTCCCCCTTAAATTGTGGGCAAGATTCTTCCCAGTGCTCACAGGATTAAGCTAAGCATTCATTAATCAGGACTGGCAGTGCTTGGCTTTAAGAAATGGCTGCAGCAACTGTTGCCTTTGCACACTCAATTTATCTTATCTTTTTTTTACTTGAAGAGTGCACTGATTTATGTTGGCCAGTATTTACAACATATGTCTGATCTGCTGAAATATATTGCAACATAAGCTATAGTAGTGCAGATACTTACTGCAAGCATCTAGATGTAGAATCTGTATGCTGTAAATCTTGGAGAATCATAAAAAAGGAGAGGTCGCACAAACACTTTCTCCTGTTTTACCGGAAAATGGCCAGCAAATAAAGTTTATCTGGTCACAGGCACATTGCTTTCTCAATTCTAAAAAAATCCACGTACGGTAATTATTTAATTAGATAACAGAAGGTACATAAAAACAAGAGGCATGCACATATAGGCCCAGTCCTATTAACTTTTTCTCCCAAGTTTTCTCCTAGGAGATAATATTTAATCTTTGTTTAAAATAACTTTTCACCACTCTGCAATTGAAAAAGTATCAAAAAGTAAGTGAAAAAGACTACTGTTGGGACTAAATACATAGATGAAGGTGAAGAACCCTCATTATGCTGCAAAAACATTTTAACACAATGGGGGTTGTTCTGTGGCAGAAGGTTACAACTCTCACTCTAGTCATATCAAAGCATATGCCATAGAGGGAGCTGGTAAAAGATTAGTAAGTTAGTAGTTGCAGTCATGTGTATGCACTCAAGTGTATCATTCTTCTAATAGATTCAGACTGCCTTGTGTTTAATGTTCAACTCCAGGGCTGCATCCCAAAACCATGTGGTATCCCATCCCAGAGCCCTGTAATCTGTCACCCTTGTGGCAGCGACACACTTCATGAGAAAGAATTTAAGAGTGACAGTGCCTGGCTGTAATAGCCAAAAGGGGAAAGGGTGAATGGTGCATACCATATGTCCCTCATACTCCACTAAAGGCTCATACACACGGAGTACGGCCGTCGCCGCAACCACGTGGCACGCGCGTGTTGCGGCGACGGTTCGTCCGTGTGTATGACGCGCGCGCCCCGAACCGTCGCCCGTCGGAGCTGACGCCAGGCGATTGACATGTTCAATCGCCGGCTACAGCCGTCACCGCAACATCGCCGGAACTGTCGCTAGCCCCGCATGTGTATGCGGGCTAGCGACAGCTACCCACACACAGTACACGGAGCATCCGGCGGGGGGGAGGAACCTCGGCGACAGCTTCCGCCGCATCGCTAATCCCTCTGCTGCCGTGTGTATGCAGAGGGACTTGGCGACGAGCTGTCGCCGAACTGTCGCGCACACGCTCCCGTGTGCAGCGACAGCTACAATTGTCCCCCCGTGAGTACTTAGCTTAGCTGTGGGAGAGCAGGCAATTACAAAGATGCAATGGCACAACTCCATAAGTCCTCATGGACCAGGTCAGGATGTCATCACATGCAAGAGCCAAGCACAGGCATTTTTGGCCTTTATCAAATGAATATTAAAGCCAGGTTCAATGTCTACACTGTACAGCGCTGCGTAATATGTCGGCGCTATATAAATACTAAATATTAATAATAATAATAATAATGTCTGTTTTTTAATTTTTAAAAATTGTGGAAAGGAGTCTTTTCAGCTTTTATCGTGGCTGAGTTTCACTATGTGGGACTGGAAGTGAGTAGATCTCTCCACCAGGATCAGACACAACACTAAGGCCCCCTTTGCACTTGCGTTGCAAATGTGATTTGCATTACTCTGTTTTACCGCAGGGTAATGCAACGGTAATACTTGGCAACAGGGCCTAACACACCGTGTCGCACTGGAAGTGCCCCATCCACCACCGAGCCTCCACAAAGTCAACATCGCGTTTCTGCCAAATTTCTGCGGCAGAAGTAATATAAGCCAATGGGCGACGCATACCTTTTAAAAAGGTTGGTGGCGGCATGCGCGAAACAATCCCAGTGATGTACTTCCTGTCCAGCAAGGAGTATGTCACTGGGCAAGGGGCGGCGATGGGCAAGTAGGGGGGGGGGGGGCGGCGCTATGCAAATGACTCTGCCGAAGGGTCATGTTTGTAATTTTGTGCAATATGGTGGGATCGGGGCATCTCGCCGCAAATGCACACCTCAAGTGTAAAACCGACCTAAATAAAAACTTAATCTTACAGATGGGTGAAAAACTCCCATTGAATTTTCACTGCTGCCCCTTCATCCTGTCCCTGAAACTACCAGGGTTCATATTAAAACCTTGAAAGTTCCAGGAGAAGCAAATTAAAGAAAACTTCTCCAGTGGTACCACAGACAGCTGTAAAATACGAAAGATACTCTGAATCTGCTCCATCCAAAACTAAAGTATTTTCCCTTGAATGCAGCTGTACCTGTCTTATTTTTTTTTCACATCAATAAATGTATTTGCAATAAATATTTTTTTGTGAACTAATATGCCAAATGGAGCCATATTTAAGGATTTAATAATTTTAGCAAAATATATGGAGGTTGAAACTAACATTTGTGCTTTCTTCAGAGAAAGTAATGACTGCACTTGTACCTGTCCACGCTCATGTATTCCCATCTATATGTATTAGTATTATTCATCTTAATTTAGCATCACTATGGTAAACTGCACTGTATATAATATAAAAGGATAAATAGCAACACAAACCATGACAGAAATATGGAGCTTGCTTTCATGCAATGTTCACACATCCACGGAAAACAATGCCTAGTAGCAAACGAGAGTCTGCAAGAACAAACATGCCTGTGTGTGTGATGTTCAAATGGAAAAGAATATATTTTTCTAATGTGAATGCTTAGTGCATGTGTATGAGAGCTGAGCCATGTTACATTTTATTGACTTCTTTTTCTTACATTTGCTTAAAGGTACTCCCAGCACCCCTCATGGGCATGCCTTTAAGCCAGACGACTTACAACAAAGTCGTGCTCTGACCCCTCTGGAGGAGCCTCTTGCAATGGCCATGCGTGTCACTTCCCTTTTTCTGCTTCATTCAGTGATACACTTCTCTAACAGAGAAGACAGGGGGGACCCCAAAGTTATAACATAGCCAAGATGGCAGCCGCGATTTTTAAATTGAAATTAAACGAAAACTATTTGGTGTAAAACGGCGATTCAGGCATCAAATGAAAGATGAGAGCACAAGCTACATAAAGGTATGCATCTTTAAGTACTTTGCAGTACTGGTCTGCGTCTTAAAGGCATACCCATGAGAGGTGCTTGGAGTCCCTTTAATTTCTTCCATTTAGGCTGCTTTTCTACTTGCTGCGATCCACTCCAAAAAGCAGATTGTGGGCATTTTTCCGATCGCATCCGTGCATTCTGATTTTTCGTAAATCCCAGTTGTCGGGTTGCACGATTTTTGGTGCAATCGCACTAGGTTCCAGATGGTTCACATCGCAACAGCTTAAGCTTCAGCTCAGGTGAGATTCTGAGCTGTCTACACATATTAACTCTTAACTCTGGTGATAGCAGTATGCTGTTTATTTCAGTCAATCACTTTTACAGTACATTCTCCCACAGCAGGAGACAATCTGCCTTTCTTTCCATTGCCTCCAATGCTGGGGATACACAGTACGTTTCTGTACCGTGTATCGACCAGCTGATCCGGCCAGCTGATAATATTCAGCTTGCCCGATCAAGCCGCTTGACCCTCCCCCGCTCGATTCCCGCCTGCGGACAATGGTAGGGAATCGAGCGCTGATAAGGAAGCGCCGGCGGGGGTGAGCGGTAATCGATCCGCGCGCACGCGGCTGGGGTTGATCCGGCGGCTAATCGAGCCGATCAACCAGTGTATACCCAGCATTACAGACAAGACGACCCACAGCATACATTTTCACCTTTCATATTTGGACCCCAACTCTTGCACAGGACAGAAGGAAAACATAGAAACATGCACCCTGTTATTAGTTAGAGAGTTTAGCCTGTTTACTTCCCCCTCATTTGTAATCCCCCTAATATGATCTCTCCTGTGTCACATGACTGCTATGGCAGAGATGGCAGAATAGCTCTTTTGAAAGCACAGGATGTTAACAATATTTTCTGCTTCCATGAATCAGGAAGTAAAAACAGTGCAGATTTATTTTAGGATTTGTATCAGCCATAACAATGAAATGCTTTACTGTAAAGGTTATTATGCTGTTGTGTATTTTTTAGAGCAGAGAGGACGTTCTGAGTTCAGGTCCGCTTTAATCCTATCTGGACGACTATTGTTGTCCAAATAGTAGCTGCTGAACTCTAACTGGATGCGTATACGTGTCTAGTGTTTTCACTGTGTTTATGGCGGCATTTCAATGTTGCCGATTGGTGAAGGGGAACAAGCACTCCCTGAACCAATTGCAGTGCCTGGAATGAATGGACATGACCCCGATCAAGGACCATGTCCATTCATAATAAAGTAGTAAGAGTATAGGAAAACATTAAAAAAAAATAATAATAAATTGAACATTTCCTGGATTACCAGGATAGTGCTTCTTTCGCCATCTAGTGGCGGAAAAGTAAAATTACAGACAAATTACATTTTAAATAAATAATAAGCCCTTCCAAAGGCCCCACCACCCAGTTAACAAATTAACACTTGTATAAAAAAAACTGTTAAAAAATACATAAATAGTTGCCATAGGGTCATGGTTAGTAGGCTTTTTTTTATTATGTATGTCATGAGGGTATATTACTGTTATATTAGTAATAGTTACCGACCGGCCACAAAACTATAGGGGATGGAATTGGAAGACGGCACTGGGGAAGCTATCAGAGGTACGCGACGAGGGATCAGCACGCCAATGGTGAGTATAAGACCCAGATGTGAAGCCAGGTGTATAGGGAGCCTCATGTAGCCAGATGTCAGGGTAGCCAGGAGTGTAGCCAGATGTCAGGGTAGCCAGATGTATAGTTAGTCAGATGTCATGGTAGCCAGGAGTGTAGCCAGTTATGGGTAGCCAAGTGTGTAGCCAGTTATAGGGAGGTAGGTGTAGCCAGTTATAGGGTGCCAGGTGTAGCCAGGTATATAGGGGAGCCAGGTATATACAGTGGTGTGAAAAACTATTTTCCCCCTTCCTAATTTCTTATTCTTTTGCATGTTTGTCACACTTAAATGTTTCTGCTCATCAAAAACCGTTAACTGTTAGTCAAAGATAACATAATTGAACACAAAATGCAGTTTTAAATGATGGTTTTTATTATTTAGTGAGAAAAAAACTCCAAATGTACATGGCCCTGTGTGAAAAAGTGATTGCCCCCCTTGTTAAAAAATAACTTAACTGTGGTTTATCACACCTGAGTTCAATTTCTGTAGTCACTCCCAGGCCTAATTACTGCCACACCTGTTTCAATCAAGAAATAACTTAAATAGGAGCAATCTGACACAGAGAAGTAGACCAAAAGCACCTCAAAAGCTAGACATCATGCCAAGATCCAAAGAAATTCGGGAACAAATGAGAACAAAGTACTGTAATTGAGATCTATCAGTCTGGTAAAGGTTATAAAGCCATTTCTAAAGCTTTGGGACTCCAGCGAACCACAGTGAGAGCCATTATCCACAAATGGCAAAAACATGGAACAGTGATGAACCTTCCCAGGAGAGGCTGGCCGACCAAAATTACCCCAAGAGCGCAGCGAAAACTCATCCGAGAGGCCACAAAAGACCCCAGGACAACATCTAAAGAACTGCAGGCCTCAATTAAGGTCATTGTTCATGACTCCACCATAAGAAAGAGACTGGGCAAAAACAGTCTGCATGGCAGATATCCAAGGCGCAAACGACTTTTAAGCAAAAAGAACATTAAGGTTCGTCTCAATTTTGCTAAAAAAAATCTCAATGATTGGCAAGACTTGTGGGAAAATACCTTGTGGACCGACGAGAGAAAAGTTGAACTTTTTGGAAGGTGCGTGTCCCGTTACATCTGGCATAGAAGTAACACAGCACTTCAGCAAAAGAACATCATACCAACAGTAAAATATGGTGGTGGTAGTGTGATGGTCTGGGGTTGTTTTGCTGCTTCAGGACCTGGAAGGCTTGCTGTGATAGATGGAACCATGAATTCTACTGTCTACCAAAAAATCCTGAAGGAGAATGTCTGGCCATCTGTTTGTCAACTCAAGCTGAAGCGATCTTGGGTGCTGCAGCAGGACAATTACCCAAAACACACCAGCAAATCCACCTCTGAATGGCTGAAGAAAAACAACATGAAGACATTGGAGTGGCTTAGTCAAAGTCCTGACCTGAATCCTATTGAGATGTTGCGGCATGACCTTAAAAAGGCGGTTCATGCTAGAAAACCCTCAAATAAAGCTGAATTACAACAATTCTGCAAAGATGAGTGGGCCAAAATTCCTCCAGAGCGCTGTAAAAGACTCGTTGCAAGTTATCGCAAACGCTTGATTGCAATTATTGCTGCTAAGGGTGGCCCAACCAGTTATTAGGTTCAGGGGGCAATTTCTTTTTCACACATACTTTTTGCCATATAGGTTTTGAGTTATTTTCCTCACTAAGGCCTCAATTCACGGAGCATTATCAAACGTTTATCAAACACTTTATCAAACGTTTGATAATTTACCTCATGGGTAAAATCTCATTTTAAATTCACTAAGGTGTTATATATTTATCAAATGTTTTACCGATAAAACATTCAACAAATATATAACACCTTAGTCAATTCAAAATGAGATTTTACCCATGAGGTAAATTATCAAACGTTTGATAAAGTGTTTGATAAACGTTTGATAATGCTCCGTGAATTGAGGCCTAAATAATAAAAACCATCATTTACAACTGCATTGTGTGTTCAATTATGTTATCTTTGACTAATAGTTAACGGTTTTTGATGAGCAGAAACATTTAAGTGTGACAAACATACAAAAGAATAAGAAATCAGGAAGGAGGCAAATAGTTTTTCACACCACTGTAGGGTGCCAGGTGTAGCCATGAGTATAGGGTGCCAGATGTCCCCTCCCCCCCGATCTTCCCCCCTCGATCCTCACTGTTGGGATGCCCCTTCTGTGCAGCCCTCTCCAGTGCAGCACTTCTTCCTCCATCGCAGAAGTCCCGTCTCTTTACAGTTACATTACAAGTCTTGGTCACCAAGTCTCGTAATGTAACTGTAAAGAGACGGGACTTTGTGATGAGGGAAGAAGTGTTGTGCTGGAGAGGGCCCCTGGGTGAGTAGTTCTATTTGCTCAAAGGGCTTAGACAGGGAAGGGGAGGGGAAGCGAGGATGGGAGAAAGGGGTAGAGGCCACCCACACGCCGCACAGAAGGGGGATCCCCCCGCCCGCAGAGGGGGATCCCCCATCCCAAAATACCGCCGCACAGAAGGGGGATCCCCCCGCCTGCAGAGGGGGATCCCCCAGCCCAAAATACCGCTGCACAGCAGGGGGATCCCCCCGCTCGCCCTAGCACATTCTCTCCCTAGGGATTCCCTAGGGAGAAGCATGCAGCAGCCTGCAGAGGCTGCTGCAGTGCTGCTGATCACAGCGTGAGAGGGGAAAGTGCAGGACGAGCTGAGCTTGTCCAGAACATTTCTAGCAAGTTTTCTTTGGACGACCTCAGCTCGTCCAGAACGCTAGGCAGGTTAAAAGTGATATGGAAATGTGTGCCCAGTTACTAGCAATGAAGCAATAGACTTTTCATTCCAATCATAAGTATGGCATCTCTTAAAAAGCCAAAAATCGTACAATACAGCTAGTTAATATAGCTAGGACTCTTGTCTCCTGAAAGTCTGTATCCTGCTGTGCTCAGGGCTGCTGCTGGCTACAGTAGCCAAATGCTGCTTTTCAGGCTAGAGTTCACACTTAGTTGCTAGCTGCGGGGGAAAGCTATTTCCCTAAAAGAAGATGCTACACGGTTTCCTAAATAGAATCTATGTTATCTAGCTTGAAGAGCCAGACCCCAGGGCCTTTGGCCCCTACACATGCAATCTGCATTGAAACGTGAAACACAATCAGTACGGACAACCGATTCTGATTGTCCGCGGTTTGTTCGTGACACTCACACTTTCAGGTACTCTATAACAGGGCTTTTCAACCTGTGGTACGTGTACCACCAGTGGTACTTTGCTGTTGGCCAGGTGGTACACTTTAAGTTTGTCTGCCACTTAATTGCCTGCCTGCTGATTGTCCTGGTCCAGTCCTGCCTTCACAAAGTTTGGCTATCCCTTGCTTGCTCTTCACTGTCCTGCCCGGCAGCATAATTCAGACCTCAGATCAGCAGTGAGGAGACAGCCAGGCGAATGGTGCACAATGACAGCAGGTATACTTCAAATACAGGAAGTGACATCACTGCTTATTTCCTGTAATTGACGTATACATGGCGTCACTGCACCATTCGTCTGGCTATCTCTTCACTGCGGCCAGGTTACTACTGATCTGAGGTCTGAACTATTCCGCAGGGCAGCACAGTGAGGAGCGAGTAAGAGGGAACTGAACTTTGTTGAGAGTCACTGCCCAGATCTCTGGTGGAGGGGGGGAGGCTACCTATACAGAAGCAGGGGAGGGAGGAACTGGAAAGGCTACCTATATTTGCAATCTGTAGGCTAGCAATCTGATTTTTATTCTTTGCCCCACCAATGCCTCCTGATATCTGATACTCCCCTTCCATATCCCCCCCTTTTCTTAAAGTGCACCTGTAAGAAGAAAGTGCTCCTGGGTGGTACTTACCTCTAGATCTTAAATAGGCTTCCCCCTTTTTCCTCAGTAGAAAGGATCCAGTGCTGATCACCTTGTTGATGTGAGCGCATGCGCAGCAGCGGCTCTCTGCTTGGGCTCCAGCGGAAGCAGTCAATCCTGACCGGGTCAGATCTACTGTGCAGGCACACTGGTGGTACTGGCCATTTTTCAGGCGATAAAAGTGGTACAATTAGTGGAAAGTTTGAAAAGCCCTGCTCTATAATACAGATTTGATACAGTTCGCATGTCGAGTATCAGATGGCTGTACTCAGTAGGGGTGTCAAATTTCTATGGGAAATTACGTATATAAATGCTATAACTCATTACAAAACTCACTTTGAATGCATTTTTATTTTATTTTAATTAAGGTTGTCTCAGGGGATGGCATAACTTGTGTTGTGAGCAGAAATGCTGGCTTTCAGTTTTCAAAGGTGGGAGTAGCTTGCTAGTGAATTCTTCTGAGATCCAAGAGGTATCTTTCAGCAGGCTATAAATAAAAATAGGAAACACAAACAGCTGTTTTGTATGTAAAGCAAATTTCTCCAGCCAGCCAGTCCTGTGTGGGCATATTGCAGAAAAACTCTTTGAATCTTGCTTATACAAACAGCCAGTGGAAATAAAAGCTATTTTACTGTTTGCTCAACACTAGTCACAGCCTGCGAGACCTTGGTGAAAATTTATAGAAACATTATTCCCTCAGGATATTTTATTATTTATTGGATTTATATAGCGCCAACATATTATGCAGAGCTGTACAATAGATAGGATTACAGACAATGATAACAGGGGTGACTGACAGCACAATACAGGTAATAGTCAATAGATACAACAATACAGTACAACAATACACGTAATAAGCAATACAATATACAATGCAGGTAGTAATACAATGCCAGATAATACACTGGAGTGGTAGTGCTGATAATACACATATTCTGGGTAGAGTATACAATCAAGTATGATGCACAAGGGGAGAGGGCCCTGTCAAAGGCTTATAATCTAGAGGGATGGGGAGGTAACACAAAAGGAGGGGGGTGCTTCAAGAGGTTCCCTGCAGAGAGAGTTAGGGCAGCGGTGGGGTAGTCCTCCCCCATATGTAAAATCTAAGCTATTTTCATGGCATGCATGATGCAAGTAGAAAATACTAAAATTTGTTCTCTATGTTAGGCCTTAGATAACAGTTCTGTGAAGCAGCGAACTAATCACTGTTTGAAATGTAATTCTCATTATAAATGTATTTTTCTTCAAACCCTCAGATTGTATTGATTAGCCTGTTAAGGTGACAGCTAGTAACAAGCCTAAATACATTTTTCTTACATTGATTAATGTGTTACTGGAAAGACAGGGGTGTTAAAAATATTTATTGATTTGGCTTGGTCACATCTCTTTATTAGTGCATATACAATATGTATTGTTGTATATACTATAACAATGCAGTTATAAATTTTAAAGTTTACCTTAGCCCTTGTAAAAATTCAAAAATGAGGAAA
The DNA here is from genome assembly GCF_040937935.1 of Hyperolius riggenbachi. Taxonomy (NCBI): domain Eukaryota; kingdom Metazoa; phylum Chordata; class Amphibia; order Anura; family Hyperoliidae; genus Hyperolius; species Hyperolius riggenbachi. Next base: position 284,730,152 of record NC_090649.1, read on the forward strand.
GCAGGCATGTGTAGGAGGCTCTCCTGATGCCCACCGTTCCCAGTTCTCCTCCGTCCCCCTCCATTAATACCTAATGTTCCCCAAAGCTACTTCCTGGTCTGGAGGGTCAGTGCGCACTGCGCTGCCAGGTGACCAGCATCTTTGATTGCGCCCCCGCGGCCCGAAGTGCACTGCGCATGCGTCACAACTACATAGTGCACATGCGCAGTGTGCTACTGGCCATGCGGTCAAGGACGTGCGTCACCAGGCAGTGCTTGCGCAGTGCCTCACCGACCCTCCTGACCAGGAAGTAGCTTCAGAAGGGACATTAGGCAATAACGGAGAGGGACAGAGGTATCCTTTAAACTAAATGTATTAACTTTAATGAATGAAGAAAAAACATTTTTTTCAGCTTACATTGCATATTTCCACATTGAGTTGATTTACTTAAAGCAACAAGCATGCATTTTAAAGAGCAACTTTTTGGAACACATTTCTCTATGTGTCATGCATGTTCATCATATATGAATTTTTGATCTTATGTATTCTGCTCATTTTGCTACTTAGTCTACTGAGTGCCTTCATTTTATTTAAATTTGAAAGACATCCAGCATAGAATAGTCACCTTACTTGGATAAACTGCTAAATATAAAAAGACTATTGATTACTTGCACCGATTACATGACATTGCTGGAAAATATAAATATCCACAGGATTTTCTGCTCACATTCAGAATGCAGTGATACCATCATAATAGCCTGTTCATTTCAAATGTTAGACGTGGGAGTAGAAATTTTGGATTTTGGTTTTGATGTGTCAATCCTCTGAGTCTGAGCCAGGAATCAAAATACTTTGTTCCCACAATGCATTACGATCTTCAGAACTATTGTCACTGATTTTGTATTTCATAAATGTTTTCTTCTATGTTTGCTTACCTGATGGATGCAATCCTTCTTTGAGCATTTTGCTAACAGAGCTAGAAACAGACGGGCTCTGTCGAATTACACTTACATGCATGCCATCAACTGAACTGTTCCATGATGATTACATAGATGAGCATGGCAAGTGCAATCCTTCTGTATGTTACTGTGTATAGTTCTACAATTAATTCGCTTCACGTAATGGAAAGGCAAAAAAGACGCTTTTGGACTGCATATCAGTTGCACTACTAAAGCTATGAAGTTGGAGGGGAAACACATCAGATAGTTGTCCCTCATCTCCTCCTCCCCTCCTGCATTCATTGAAATTCGTAGGTGTTGCTTGGTTGAGTAAGAGTAGACAAGGAGACTGGAGACTCCCTGTGTGGCTACCCTGCTTGGGGAATACCTAGGTCATGCTTGCACATGTTTACATTATGCACCTGGATTAAGCCCCTTGATACCTGGTGATCTGAGGGCCGGATTTGTACTGTTTACCGCCCTAGGCCAGCAATCACCGGCCGCCCCCTGACAACAGCAACGCACACACACACACAAAACACACACACACACAAAACACAGACACACACACACACACACACACAGACACACACACACACACACACACACACACACACACACACACACACACACACACACACACACACACACACACACACACACACACACACACACACACACACACGTCTTTTTACCAGCAAAAGCAGCTTAGTTCCATAGAGTATCCAGGGCCTCCCTAGATACAAGAATTAAGGAGCCATGTGCAGCAAGATTCAAGAGTTATGTGTCCACATGCTGTTAGATAAAACAATTACGTATACACACAGATGTATAGATAACAGAATTCAGTAGTCACATGCCTTTAGATAAAATATTCAATAGTGATAAGTATCCAAATAAAATGCCTCCAGACAAAATAAGTAGTAAAATATTCAATAGTAATAAGTATCCAAATAAAATGCCTCCAGACAAAATAAGTAGTCAAGTGCCTCAAGAGAAAGGATATCAGACTTTTTTTCCCTATGGATGTGAAAGTGCAGCATTGCAATTTGCTTTCTAACTCACACAATGGCAGTCCCAGTAAACAATAAGCAATATTAGTACACACATACAGTATGTCAGAATGACTGCTGCTAAACACATATGTACAGCTGTGTGCACTCAAAGTATAAAAGCACATAGTGATATAAACCATAATATCAAATCACAGTAATCAGGTATCAGGAATTCTGTATATAATATGCATCAAGGGTCTGACAGACACTGACAGAAACATCCAAGTACAGTCTAGGGAGTAATATGCAGGATGACCACAATATTTTTACATAGGAAAAAAAGTAAAAATCAGGAGGTATAAAAACAAAAGGCATTTAGATTAAAAGGGTTACCGCAGTTTGAAGCCTAAGAAGTGTCCTCACGCTGCCCTCATAGCTATCAGCCATTGAGATTCCTGAAGATTTATGGAGCTGAATGTAACGATTGGTGTCAGCACGCAGAGAGAATCTGATTATTGGTGATCTGCAGTATCACCAAGAATGCAGATATATATACCTGATTATTGATGATCTGCAGAGTCACCGATAATACAGATATATTGCTAACCTCTGGACACCTATAGGTATGTGAGTGTTTGGTGTAACAGTAGTACTTTGAGTAATGCACCTGCAGAGCAGGTGACCATAGGCAGTAAAGGAATACTGCTCTTGAGGGCACAGGAACCTTCCAGCAGCCTGAGACTCTCCAAGGGGAGGAGTCAGGCTGGAGATAGGAAGGACCAGAGAGTGAGTGACACCTGAAGGTGGATGTCACTATCTGGTCTGGAGACTATCTCTTAAGAGGAGAGATAGCTCTCGAGGTCGGGCACGCCTGGTCGGCAACACACGGACAGATAAAGTACAAAGATAGAAGGCTGTTTCGGTATCCAAGGCAAGCAGGGTCTGGCAACGGAATATAAGATATGCGAGGTACCGAATCAGAGATCAAAGGGATAGTCAAGAAAGCAGAAGGTCATAACAGATATCAACAATGCCTAGTCTGGGTGTGAGGTCCTTGGTCTCTACACCCTGGAACTAGTCTGATGAATAACAGATGGATAACACCAGTTCCCTAGTCTGGGTGTGAGGTCCGTGGTCTCTACACCCTGGAACTAGTCTGAAGTATAACAGATAGATAACACAAGTTCCCTAGTCTGGGTGTGAGGTCCGTGGTCTCTACACCCTGGAACTAGTCTGAAGTCTAACAGATAGATAACACAAGTTCTCTAGTCTGGGTGTGAGGTCCGTGGTCTCTACACCCTGGAACTAGTCTGAAGTATAACAGATGGATAACACAAGTTCCCTAGTCTGGGTGTGAGGTCCGTGGTCTCTACACCCTGGAACTAGTCTAAGAATAAACAGAATAACAGTACAAGTAATCTGGCTCAGTGTGAATTCCCAGGTCCACCTGGTTCAAACACACTGTTGGATCTGACTAAGGTCTGAGTGCTTCCACGTAGTGTTCGCAATGGCAGACAACTTGAGACTGGCTAGCAGTAACTATATATGGAGTAGTGCTCTCCGGCACCACCCCTAATTGATCAACCAATAGTAAGCTGCTCTGGAGTCAGCTGATCAGCTGACCTCTCCTTGCCCAGTATAAGAGTTCTGCCTCTCAGCGCGCGCGTGCGTATTCCTAAGCCTGTGAGCACTAACAGACTCAGCCACACCAGACACACACTGCCGCGTGCAAACCGCCACGCTGGACGCGGAACCAGCCGCCTTACTGTTGTTACATGCGGCGGCTTTTCCGCGTTCTGTCCTGTTACCAGACGCACGTTTCCGCGTGCAAACCGCCGCATTGGACGCGGAATCAGCCGCCTCCTCAGCAGCACACGCGGCGGCTTTTCCGCGTTCTCAGAATACATCTGCAGTACAAGGTTCCCCTGGCTTGCTGCGCTGCCCAAGGCTGTATGCCGAGCTCCATATCTTTAGCAGTGCCTTCTCTCATCACAGCAGTGAAAGAGCAGTACCCGATGACCGCGCCATATATTTCAAATACAGGAAGTGAGCAGCAGCAATGTCGCTTCCTGTATATTGCGCTGTCATTGAGCATCAGCTACTCACTTACCGCTGTGATGAGAGAAGGCACCGCTGAAGATATGGAGCTCGGCATACAGCCTTGGGCAGCGCAGCAAGCCAGGGGAACCTTGTACTGCAGATGTGTTCTGTGTCATATAACATGTCAGCAGACGAGCGGGCGGAAGGGAGCCGGGGCACAAACAGCTTATGATCTTCCAGCACCGCTGTGATGAGAGAGGCGCCCCAGACAGCGCAGCTGCAGAGGAGGTCTACTTCTACATGGTGCCGGCGGGCGGGCGGGCAGGCAGGTGAGCGGGAGCGAAGGAGCGGTCACACAAACAGCTGATCTCCCAACTGCTACAGCGCCCCAGTCTACCTGCCGCCCAAGGCCAAGGCCTTGGTGGCCTGCCCACAAATCTGGCCATGCCTGTTCACATAGCTGTATGTATTGAGTACCATATGGTCATGGCCACCAACAAGTTAGAATAAGCTTTTGAAGCATCAATTGCGTAAGCTCCTTCATGCAATTTAGAGGCGACTAGAGAGGATGAAAAGTTTCCCAACTACTGCAAAACTTGCTTCACTGTCCTCCCTTTTCATTAACATTTGCTACAACCACTGCATGTTTTCTCCTATCTTCTCTCCTCTGCATTACTCTGGCTGCACTGCAAACTGCAGGTTGGTATTGGGATGGGAACTAGTCAGAGAGGAGTTGGGGGGGGGGTTTCAGGGTGGAAGGAAGGGAATGTATAACACATATCTCATAAACTCATATAAATCAATTCATTGACGTGTCCTCAAAATTATCTATGAAGCAAGTTACACCTACAGCTTTTCTATTTACTACTACCTTGGGTGCTTCTTTACACACACCTTGAATATTGTATGTTGATAAAATCCTTCTCACTCACCAGGGAAGGAGCGAGGATGTGCACACACTGGGGAAGGAGCGAGGATGTGCACACACTGGGGAAGGAGGGAGGATGTGCACACACCGGGGAAGGAGCGAGGATGTGCACACACTGGGGAAGGAGCGAGGATGTGCACACACCGGGGAAGGAGCGAGGATGTGCACACACTGGTGAAGGAGCAAAGATGTGCACACACTGGGGAAGGAGTAAAGGAACGAGGATGTGCACGCACCGGGGAGTAAAGGAGCGATGATGTGCACACACTGGGGAAGGAGCGAGGATGTGCACACACTGGGGAAGGTGCGAGGATGTGCGCACACCGGGGAAGGAGCGAGGATGTGCGCACACCGGGGAAGGAGCGAGGATGTGCACACATTGGGGAAGGAGCGAGGATGTGCACACACTGGGGAAGGAGCCAAGATGTGCACACACTGGGGAAAGAGCGAGGATGTGCACACACTGGGGAAGGAGCGAGGATGTGCACACACTGGGGAAGGAGCGAGGATGTGCACACACTGGGGAAAGAGCGAGGATGTGCACACACTGGGGAAAGAGCGAGGATGTGCACACACCACCCCTCCCTCAACACCACCTCCATAGAATAGAACAAGCAGGCAGCATATTTGTATGAAGACTGTCCCCAAAACAGTTACATAATGTGTGGACATGATTTCAAACTAACCAAACTCCCCAAGAATACCACCCTGATCATTCCAACCTCTAAAAATAGAAATTACTGTCTGAATGGACATAGCGAAGTACTCTGAAATTGCGCAAAAAATATCGAGCATGGAAGTAAAACTGCCTTGTGCAAAGTGAACCTTTCATCAGTTTGAGTTATTGCTCCAAAAATGTCAACACAGTAAAGTTGTTATGAAATCATTAACTTTCCTGGGATTTCTTTAATAAAGGTTCCTTGTTACACTTCCATTTCAGTATGTATCCCTTATCTTCTGACTTTAAAGAGACTCTGTAACATCAAAAACATCCCCTGGGGGGTACTCACCTCGGGTGGGGGAAGCCTCCGGATCCTAATGAGGCTTCCCACACCGTCCTCCGTCCCACGTGGGTCTCGCTGCAGCCCTCCGAACAGCCGGCGACAGACCCGACTGTAAATTCAATATTTACTTTTGCTAGCTCCAGCGGGGGCGCTGTGGCTGCTCTCGGCTCCGAAGTAGACGGAAATACCTGATCTCAGTCGGGTCCGCTCTACTGCGCAGGCGCCGGAAACTTGCGCCTGCGCAGTAGAGCAGACCCGACAGCGATCGGGTATTTCCGCCTACTTCGGAGCCGTCAGAGCGCCTGCGCAGGAGCCGGGAAGGTAAATAATGACGTCATCTTGCATGGAGGGCTGCGGCGAGACCCCTGAGGGACGGAGGACGGCGTGGGAAGCCTCATTAGGATCCGGAGGCTTCCCCCACCCGAGGTGAGTACCCCCCAGGGGACGTTTTGACGTTACAGATCCTCTTTAACAGTGTTTCAATTAGCTTGTCAAGCTGAAACTTCCGTACTCTGTATCAACCACCCATTATTCATGTTCTCTTGTTGCACTATAAACCTTGTATGATCTCAGAGGTACCATATACAGTAGCATCTATCTTCACTTGACAACTAATCCTTTTTGAGAACTTTTACACTACATGCAATTCGGATTTTGATGCGATTTTACATGCGATTCCAATTTTTGATGCAGTTACAAAAGGTCTGCATGTTGCCTTTTTTTCCGCGTTTTATTTCTTGTGTTGCTAGCATCCAGTGAAAATCGCAAATCGGAATTGCGATTTGCAGTGTAAAAAAAGCCTTAAGGTGGCCACTAACTGTCCAATTTTTAGCAAAAAAATTGTTAGACTGATCGGAAATTCTAATCAGATTGGTTGTAAATAATCTCAGTTGAGGGGCACAATCAATTACAAATTATTAGCAAAATAGTCGTCCGATTTGATTTTCGTCAAACCGAAATTTGGATTTTCTTGTTGGTTGTGATAGAGAGAAAGCAAAGATTGTTTCGTTGATGGTGCAGTGAATGATTTTTCTTCCAATCAGAATTATCTGATCGCTCAAATGATTTTTCGCTACAAAATGGATTGTTAGTGGTGGCAACTAAAGGTCCATTTTCTAGCGAAAAATCATTTGAGTGATCAGAAATTCTGATTGGATTGGTTGTAAATAATCTCATTTGAGGGTCGTCCAATTGGATTTTCAGCAACCAAAATTTTGATTTTCTTGTTGGTTGTGATTGATAGGAAGCAAAGATTGGTTCATTGATGGTGTAGTGAACAATTTTTCTTCCAATCAGAATAATATGATCGGTCGAACGATTTATCGCAAGATATTGGATCGTTAGTGGCCACCTTAAGTATGGGATTTCTGCCTTTACATAGCTCTGAGAATGGAGCTTACCCAAACTGACAATCTTCCTCTGTTAGTGATGGGCCATGTTGGCACATTTAACCACTTGAGGACCACAGTCGCCCCTTAAAGGAGTTATCAGGCAATCTCTCAAATTGAAAACACGCATGCCTGCGTGTAACTAACCTTTTTTGTGGCCGGATCGCCCCCTCCAATCCCCGTCCAAACGTACCAGTCTCCTTCGGCAAGCCCCGGTCGGGGACCCGACCTCGAGGTCGGGCTCCCCAGCGACCCGGAACTAATGTGGCAACGCAGGCGCAATATACTGCTGGACGCTGGCGCAGTGACTTGAGAAGCGTTCCCTTACGGCTGCGCACGCGTACTGGAGCTGCCGGAGGAGGGTTTGAGCTTGCTACGTCACTCGCAAGCCAAACCCTCCGCTTCTGCCACCCCCCGTCAGGCCTGCCCACTCCTCCTCCCAGCCCACTCCGACAGCCACTGCTGAATTAAATTTTTTCCAAAATAATTCTCAGCCAGCCTCCGCTTGCCTGCGCCTCTCATGTAGGGATGATCTGTGCTTGGAGCGCGCATATAGGCAAGGCGGCGGCTGGGAGGAGGAGTGGGCTGGGAGGAGTGGGAGGGCCTGATGGGCGGTGGCAGAAGCGGAGGGTTTGGCTTGCGATTGATGTAGGCAAGCTCAAACTCTCCTCCTGCGCTCTACTATGCGTGCGCAGCCGTACCGAACTGCTAAGTAACTTCCCCCTGCATTCCAAGCACAGGAACAGGGAAGTTACACATTACTCCTCACTATCTACTTCCGGGGCACCCAATACAAACGGCCCGAATTGCGGAGCCGGGGAAGACCGTAGGGGGGAAAAAAACAATGCGACCCTACTAACATTGGCCTACTGAACAGCGGCAGGTAGGCCACTTATATTGTAAAACATTTGCCTGATAACTCCTTTAAGGACCAGAGCCTTTTTCTCCATTCAGACCACTGCAGCTTTCACGGTTTATTGCTCGGTCATACATCCTACCACCTAAATGAATTTTACCTCCTTTTCTTGTCACTAATACAGCTTTCTTTTGGTGCTATTTGATTGCTGCTGCGAGTTTTAGTTTTTATTATATTCATCAAAAAAGACATGAAGTAAAATTTCTGTATACATTTTTGTCCAAATTTATTGTGCTACATGTCTTTGATTTAAAAAAAATCCATTCAGTGTACATTTATTGGTTTGGGTAAAAGTTATAGCGTTTACAAACTATGATGCCAAAAGTGAATTTTCCCATTTTGAAACATCTCTGACTTTTCTGACCACCTGTCAGGTTTCATGAGGTGCTAAAATTCCAGGATAGTATAAATACCCCCCAAATGACCCCATTTTGGACTGAAGACATGCCAAAGTATTCACTGAGAGGCATGGTGAGTTCATAGGAGATTTTATTTTTTGTCACAAGTTAGCGGAAAATGACACTTTGTGACAAAAAAAAAAGTTTCCATTTCTTGTAACTTGTGACAAAAAAAAATAAATGAAATCTGCCACGGTATCACTATGCTCCTCTCTGAATACCTTGAAGTGTCTACTTTCCAAAATGGGGTCATTTGTGGGGTGTGTTTACTGTCCTGGCATTTTGGAGGGTGCCTAATTGTAAGCACCCCTGTAAAGCCTAAAGGTGTTCATTGGACTTTGGGCCCCTTAGCGCAGTTAGGCTGCAAAAAAGTGCCACACATGTGGTATTGCCCTACTCAGGAGAAGTAGTATAATGTGTTTTGGGGTGTATTTTTACACATACCCATGCTGGGTGGGAGAAATATCTCTGTAAAGGACAATTTTTTTTTTATTTTTTTTTTACACACAATTGTCCATTTACAGAGATATTTCTCCCACTCAGCATGGGTATGTGTAAAAATACACCCCAAAACACATTATACTACTTCTCCTGAGTACGGCGATACTACATGTGGGGCACTTTTTTACACCCCAACTGCGCTAAGGGGCCCAAAGTCCAATGAGTACCTTTAGGATTTCACAGGTCATTTTGCGACATTTGGTTTCAAGACTACTCCTCGCGGTTTAGGGCCCCTAAAATGCCAGAGCAGTATAGGAACCCCACAAATGACCCCATTTTAGAAAGAAGACACCCCAAGGTATTCCGTTAGGAGTATGGTGAGTTTATAGAAGATTTTATTTTTTGTCACAAGTTAGCGGAAATTGATTTTAATTGTTTTTTTTTCACAAAGTGTCATTTTCCGCTAACTTGTGACAAAAAATAAAATCTTTTATGAATACACCATACTCCTAACGGAATACCTTGGGGTGTCTTCTTTCTAAAATGGGGCCATTTGTGGGGTTCCTATACTGCCCTGGCATTTTAGGGGCCCTAAACCGTGAGGAGTAGTCTTGAAACCAAATGTTGCAAAATGACCTGTGAAATCCTAAAGGTACTCATTGGACTTTGGGCCCCTTAGCGCAGTTAGGCTGCAAAAAAGTGCCACACATGTGGTACTGCCGTGCTCAGAAGAAGTAGTATAATGTGTTTTGTGGTGTATTTTTACATATACCCATGCTGGGTGGGAGAAATATCTCTGTAAATGACAAATTTTTGATTTTTTTTACACACAATTGTCCATTTACAGAGAGATTTCTCCCACCCAGCATGGGTACGTGTAAAAATACACCCCAAAACACATTATACTACTTCTCCTGAGTACGGCGATACCACGTGTGACATTTTTTTGCAACCTAGGTGCGCTAAGGGGCCTAACGTCCTATTCACGGGTCATTTTGAGGCATTTGGATTCTAGACTACTCCTCACGGTTTAGGGCCTCTAAAATGCCAGGGCAGTATAGGAACCCCAAAAGTGACCCCATTTTAGAAAGAAGACACCCCAAGGTATTCTGTTAGGAGTATGGCGAGTTCATAGAAGATTTTTTTTTTGTCACAAGTTAACGGAAATTGTCACTTTGTGAAAAAAAAAACAATACAAATCAATTTCTGCTAACTTGTGATAAAAATAAAATCTTCTATGAACTCGTCATACACCTAACAGAATACCTTGGGGTGTCTTCTTTCTAAAATGGGGTCACTTGTGGGGTTCCTATACTGCCCTGGCATTTTAGGGGCCCTAAACCGTGAGGAGTAGTCTTGAACCCAAATGTCTCAAAATGACCTGTGAAATCCTAAATGTACTCAATGGACTTTGGGCCCCTTAGCGCAGTTAGGCTGCATAAAAGTGCCACACATGTGGTATCGCCGTGCTCAGAAGAAGTAGTATAATGTGTTTTGTGGTGTATTTTTACATATACCCATGCTGGGTGGGAGAAATATCTCTGTAAATGCACATTTTTGATTTTTTTTACACACAATTGTCCATTTACAGAGAGATTTCTCCCACCCAGCATGGGTATGTGTAAAAATACACCCCAAAAACATTATACAGAATACCTTGTGGTGTCTTTTTTTCTAAAATGGGGTCACTTGTGGGGTTCCTATACTGCCCTGGCATTTTACGGGCCCAAAACCGTGAGTAGTCTGGAAACCAAATGTCTCAAAATGACTGTTCAGAGGTATAAGCATCTGCAAATTTTGATGACAGGTGGTCTATGAGGGGGCGAATTTTGTGGAACCGGTCATAAGCAGAGTGGCCTCTTAGATGACAGGTTGTATTGGGCCTGATCTGATGGATAGGAGTGCTAGGGGGTGACAGGAGGTGATTGATGGGTGTCTCAGGGGGTGGTTAGAGGGGAAAATAGATGCAATCAATGCACTGGGGAGGTGATCGGAAGGGGGTCTGAGAGGGATCTGAGGGTTTGGCCGAATGATCAGGAGCCCACACGGGGCAAATTAGGGCCTGATCTGATGGGTAGGTGTGCTAGGGGGTGACAGGAGGTGATTGATGGGTGTCTCAAAGTGTGATTAGAGGGGGGAATAGATGCAAGCAATGCACTAGCGAGGTTATCAGGGCTGGGGTCTGAGGGCGTTCTGAGGGTGTGGGCGGGTGATTGGGTGCCCGCAAGGGGCAGATTAGTCTAGATGGATCTGATGGGTAACAGTGGCAGGTGGTGATAGGGTGTGATTGATGGGTAATTAGTGGGTGTTTAGAGGAGAGAACAGATGTAAACAATGCACTTGGGAGGTGATCTGACGTCGAGTCGGCGGGCGATCTGATGGTGTGGGTGGGTGATCAGATTGCCCGCAAGGGGCAGGTTAGGGGCTGATTGGTGGGTGGCAGTGACAGGGGGTGATTGATGGGTGATTGACAGGTGATCAGTGGGTTATTACAGAAGGATAGAGGCATACAGTACACAGGGGGGGGGGTCTGTGCAGAATCTGAGGGGTGAAGGGGTGATCAGGAGGGAGCAGGGGGCAGTTTAGGGTTTAGCGTTGACAGATAGTGACAGGGAGTGATTGATGGGTGATTAGGGGGTGATTGAGTGCAAACAGTGGTCTGGGGGGTGGGCAGGGGGGTCTGAGGGGTGCTGTGGGCGATTAGGGGGCAGGGGGGGGGGAGATCAGTGTGCTTGGGTCCAGACTAGGGTGGCTGCAGCCTGCCCTGGTGGTCTCTTGGACACTGGGACCACCAGGGCAGGAGGCAGCCTGTATAATACGCTTTGTATACATTACAAAGCGTATTATACGCTTCCTATGCGGCGATCGTCGGGTTAACAACCCGCCGGCGCTTCCGATTGGCCGGCAGGTTGACGGTGCTGGTGGGCGGAGCCTATTGCCGGAGGATGCGTGCGCTTAACAGCGCGCGATCCCCGGCCAGCAGCCACATGAGGACCCACCGCCGATGGGCGTATTGCGGTCATTTAGGCCCAGCAGCTGGGGGCGGTCCTCAAGTGGTTAAAGTGAAACTCCAACCAAGAATTGAACTTTATCCCAATCAGCAGCTGATACCCCCCTTTACATGAGAAATCTATTCCTTTTCACAAACAGACCATCAGGGGGCGCTGTATAACTGCTATTGTGGTGAAACCCCTCCCACAAGAAAATCTGAGTACGTACTCTTGGCAGTTTCCTGTCTGTGAACCTTGCTGCATTGTGGGAAATAGCTGTTTACAGCTGTTTCCAACTGCCAAAAAAGCATGCAGCAGCTACATCACCTGCCAACAGTAAAAATGTCACCATGTAATAAATGTCAGAATGTAAATCAGGGATTTAAAAGATTTTACAATGGGCAAACACTGACTAAATCATTTATACATAATTATTGAAAAATGAAGCACTTTTTTATTACATTATTTTCACTGGAGTTTCTCTTTAAGAGGATGGTTTCCATTTCCTAATTACTAACTGAGTATTGATGAAAATAAATAGACTATTGCCAATAGAATAGAATGGTGCAGATTCCAATTTTCAATGAAAAATCATGATTATGTTGACTAATGTGAACCCATCACTACCAATCCAAGTTCAGTGTTTGATGTGTTAATTGTAAAACATATTGCTATTTTTCTTTGCAACTGACTGCAAGATGGATTTTTATGATGTATGATGTTGGCAGGCTGAGCCTATCTGTTTCCCTTTTCCTTATTGATTATGGTTTTAATAGAAAATAAATCACATTTAAAAGTGTATTGTTAAAAAAAAAAAAGTAATAGAGAATGGAAGTATTTTTTAACAGCTGATCTGCATTAGTTAAATTAGTAGTCGAATAATTTAGCACTTAAATCTGTTATTCTGTGAGCTTCCTCTTACTGCAAAAAATGTGAGCCTTAGTTGCTAACAATACCTTCAGTCTTAAGTGAGACAGCTGCAATTAATATGTCACTCATCAAAAACACTTTCCAAAGTAATCTATATCCAGATTTAAAAAAACATGTCCTTCAATAAATGACAGTATATAATTTCTGGATTCAGGAACTATTTCCCTCTATTTTAATATATACAGTATATGACACACTGTGCAATAATCTAACAGACACTATGAGTAATAGAGTCTAGAAATATGTACGGTATTTACTGTTTGTCTGTTTTATGTTGTTAATAATAACAGAAATATATGTAAGATTGGGTCTCAGCAGTGGATACTTAAAGAGGAGCTGTTAGGTATAAGGTCTCAGAGAAAATAAACACATATATCAGTAGCTAAAGATTGGCTGTACTTACATTACATATGCATTTCACTGTCCACGTTTGGATTTCACAGAATTTTTATATAGTATATGCAGAGATAGATGCTCCTGACAGCTCATGGCAGGCTCCATGTTTTTCTGCCAAATGTGTCGTCATGTCCTGCCTGCTTCCTGATCACAGAGGAGCTCGTACAGAATAACACAGTGTGCAGTGAATATTAATGAGCCATGTGGCTAGGAACAATAGCTGACTCCTGCAGTGTACTCTGCCCCGAGATTTATCAGTGCTTCGCGCTGGACTGATTAGAAAGCTGCTGTAACGTCTCATTAGCAGCCGAGGGGAGGGCCCCAGAATGCTTTGCAGTTTACTATGCGGCTTGCTTCCTTATGGGTCTATAACAGCCTTTAAGATAAGCACACATCAAAGGTAACTGAGATTTTTATCTTCACTAATGGCTTTCTGGCTTCCTTCTAAACTGTTTAACACAGGAGAATAGAGGTTTAAATTAGCTTCTGCAGCCTGACAGTTACTCTTTAAATAGCTTGAGAAAACAATGTAGGTTTCTTACTGTATGTGTTCAAAGACTTCTCACATTAATTTTGGATACTGTATATTAATATGCAGTATTATTACTTTGCTGCAAAAAACTAAAGAAGTACTCTGGTCTGCAATACATATTTTAATATATTTAAAGCCAGAGCTATTTAGATTTAAACACTTCAGCCCGCAGGTGTTTTCACCTTCTAGATGGAAGCAATTTTCCCCTGTCAGCGCTCCTCCCAGTCATTCACCAATAACTTTAGCACTACTCATCACAAATAAATGATCTACATCTTTTTTCGCCACAAATTCAGCTTTTCATGGGAGATGCCTGTTTTCAGTAATTACTTTATGTTCTATGCATTTTATAGGCAAATACAAAAAAAAGAAAAAATACACTAAGGGTCATATCCTATTGCTGAACTCGCTAGTGCTTAACTTAGGCGATGGGGGCATCGCCTAATCTTATTAAACTTTGGACCCCCCCCCCCAGGCGGAAAATAACTCGCTTGGGCGATATAAATGCCCAGCGAGTTCTTAACACAGTATCCAGTTACCCTTTTCATGTCCCCGGTAAGCGATGCTTCCCGTCAGACATGAGCGTTAGCTTAGACGTGCAAAAAGCAGGTCTAAACCAGCTAACGCACATCGTCGCCATCTCCTTTAATAAGGAGTCCCCCAGAGCTCCCCATCGGGTCACCGCACACCTTAGAAGTCCCCCACGTAGCTCTGCAAGCTACTTATCACTTAGTATAATGTATAGTGTCAATATAGTATGTGGAAATAAAGGTGTATTTTTTCTGGGGGGGCTTTGTGTGTCCCATCAATTGTAAGCCTTTATGTACTAAAATAACAGTAATATACCCTCATGACATACATATTAGTTAAAAAAAAGGGGGGCGAGTCTCTAAGACAACTATTCATGGATTTTTTTTGTTTGGTAACTGAGGTGGGGGCTTTTTTATAAAAAATACACTCACCTAAAGGATTATTAGGAACACCTGTTCAATTTCTCATTAATGCTATTATCTAATCAATCAATCACATGGCAGTTGCTTCAATGCACTTAGGCTTGTGGTCCTGGTCAAGACAATCTCCTGAACTCCAAACTGAATGTCAGAGTGGGAAAGAAAGGTGATTTAAGCAATTTTGAGCATGGCATGGTTGTTGGTGCCAGATGGGCCAGTCTGAGTATTTCACAATCTGCTCAGTTACTGGGATTTTCACGCACAACCATTTCTAGGGTTTACAAAGAATGGTGGGAAATGGGAAAAACATCCAGTATGCGACAGTCCTGTGGACGAAACTGCCTTGTTGATGCTAGGTGTTAGAGGAGAATGGGCCGACTGATTCAAGCTGATAAAAGAGCAATGTTGACTGAAATAACCACTTGTTACACCCGAGGTATGCAGCAAAGGATTTGTGAAGCCACAACACGCACAACCTTGAGGTGGATGGGCTACAACAGCAGAAGACCTCACCGGGTACCACTCATCTCCACTACAAATAGGAAAAAGAGGCTACAATTTGCACGAGGTCACCAAAATTGGACAGTTGAAGACTGGAAAAATGTTGCCTGGTCTGATGAGTCTCGATAGAGTCAGAATTTGGCGTAAACAGAATGAGAACATGGATCCATCATGCCTTGTTACCACTGTGCAGGCTGGTGGTCTAATGGTGTGGGGGATGTTTTCTTGGCAAACTTTAAGCCCCTAAGTGCCAATTAGGCATAATTTAAATGCCACAGGCTACCTAAGCATTGTTTCTGACCATGTCCATCCCTTCATGACCACCATGTACCCATCCTCTAATGAGTACTTCCAGCTGGATAATGCACCATGTCTCAAAGCTCGAATCATTTCAAATTGGTTTCTTGAACATGACAATGAGTTCACTGTACTAAAATGACCCCCACAGTCACCAGATCTCAACCCAATAGAGCATCTTTGGGATGTAATAAAACAGGAGCTTCGTGCCCTGGATGTGCATCCCACAAATCTCCATCAACTGCAGGATGCTATCCTATCAGTATGGGCCAACATTTCTAAAGAATGCTTTCAGCACCGTGTTGAATCAATGCCATGTAGAATTAAGGCAGTTCTGAAGGCAAAAGGGAGTCAAATACTGTATTAGTATGGTGTTCCTAAAAATCCGTTAGGTGAGTGTATGTGGTGAGTGTAATCTAACTGTTTGCCACTAGATGGCACTAGAAACACTCTCTGGTTTACCAGGAAGTGTTTCTTTTTACTTTCATTCAAGCTCTTTTTTATGCAAGGACATGGCCCCTGATTGGGGTCATGTCCATTCATTACAGGAACTGCAATTGGTTCGGGGAAGCCTTGCTTCTCTTCCCCAACCGCCGACATGGAAATACCCGCAACTTAATTACTGGATGAGAAAACTCATCCAGTTAGCTTTGAGCAGCGCCTAACTAGAGGAAATAACATTCTGCATTCAGAAGCACTGACAGATTTCCCTCATAATAATGCCGATGTGGCATTTAGACATGCCAGCCAGTCAGATAAGCCAGCTATGTAAAGAGTCTTAAAGGCTGGAGGTGGAGCATCCTATCCTGGGCATTAGAAAATCACCTAACCTCTAATAAAATGTTGTCACACGAAATATCATATCACACACAACAACACTAACAAGAAAGATCTAAATCATGCAAGAGCAAATTCTGCTAAAAGTGAAAAAACTTTATATACAGTATGCACTGCAGCCGATCTTGAGTTCGGCTATATACTAGTAATAGCCAGGCCCCATCGCTGGTATCCGAAGTTTAACTATTTCATAGCCAAACCCGTGACAATTAGTCAACCCCATTCTGGACAGTCTTCAGGGTACTGTTACAAAGATTAGCTGCAGACTGAAATAGACAGATCATTTAAATAACATTCCTGGTGCACCCACTGATTTACTGCAATTTTCTAACAGAGGTGTAACATATAAATGATAAACAAATAATAAATATCTGTATTGTTTTGTAACTTAAAGCACAGAGCTACTCAAGGTAAGCAAAGAGGTATACACACACACTCACATACCGTGTCCCTGTAATCACTCCAGGAAAATGTTACATTTCACTTTTGGCCAAAGTCACATTTTCAGACAGGAAGAGGCAGGCTTGCTGATATGTTCTCCAATCACCCTTCCCCCCCATTCTCTTCCCTGCCCCATTCACTCCCCTTAAGAGGAAGGAATGAGTAGGTGATAGGAGGGAACATCGCAACAAGCCTGAAAATTAGACTTTAGTCAAAAGTAACGTTTTCATTTCAAGGATTGACTATGGCCACTGGTGGGTACAAAGAGAGAAACAGACAGTACACAGGCATGTTGCACAGAGGCATGTGTAAGATTACCTTAGGTAGCTTTGACTTGAGTGTCCTTTAAATAAGTTTGCTCATGGATCTATCTAGAGAAACTCCTGAAAGTTAAGGTGCCTGGGCATATCAACCAAGAGACAGATCACTCTCTGATTGAATCTGATCTGAAATCTGTTGGTTGCTTATACACCTGATAGATTTCAGCATATCTTTGGGAATCAGCCTTGTGATGCCACATGCACCGCCATGGCTGTCCCCCCAAATGTTAATGAGCCCCATTGGGCCCGTGCCAGTGTCCAGCTGCTTCTTCTTACACATTCGTGTTCCACGTGGCTCCAGGGAGTAGCAGGTGGCTTGTGCATAATGAGAATTTAATGCAGGGGGGGGGGGGGTGAATCACATTCACATATGGGGGGACAGCAGCTGGGGATTCCGTTGTGTTCATTGCTCTTCCCAATTTCGCACGCCCTTATCGGCATGCACCCGACTGACCACATCAGTCCGAGATTTTTCAGCTTGCTCGATCAATACATTCAACCATTTTTTGCCGAAAATTTGGTGACTCGTCGCTTGTATGCTTGTTGCTGCGTCATTTTTCATCCAATTCAATAAAACTATCCAATCCGATGGTCTATTGGACCGCAAAATCGCTAAATGTATGGCCAATTTTAGTTTTCCAAGAAGCTACATAAGCGCGAATGAAAAGAAAATCATGAACAGTACTCAGTCTGTCTTTAAAGTTCATGCACTGAAGTAGTTAAAATGATGCCAGGAAAAGTTTTTCATATGCTAGTTCCACTTTATTTGACAAACCTCTCATGTTCAGCATGGGGATAATGGTTTCTTTATGCTGGCCACACACATATATCAGTCTGATCGTTTGATAATCTGTTCAGTCTCTATAAAACTCATGCATACCAGCACATCTTTCACTGTCCCTTCAAATGTATTATAATCACTGCAGAATTGTGTTTGTGTCCAGCATTCTCCCATTCGGAGACATAACAGTGTACTGATACGATCAATCTTTCTAGATATTAATTTAGTGATGATTTCATGGTGCTAGGTTTATTCTACATCTTAATTGTTTGATTTTTTTTTTTTTTTTTTGTAAATTTCACTGCAGATGTGTTAAAGTTTATAGCAACAACAACTAAAGCATTAACTCTCCTTTGAAACAAATGTCTTATTTTGGTGCAGTCAATTAAGGCCCCGTTCACACTTGCGGTTTTGCGAAAACCGCACCGGATGTCCGGACCGCACCGGAGCCGGATCGGACCTGAACCGTACGGTTCCTGTCCTTATCCGGTCCGGATTCGGTCCGGTTGCATACGGTTTCCGTGCGGTATGAACACGGTTGCGGTCCGGATCCGGATTTTTAAAGAGATAACAACCTGTATAAATACCTGGGGTTCTGGGAGGTCAGCAGAAGCTCTGGGGTCATTGTTGGAGACAGCTGGACGTGTGGAGACCATCCTTGGATACAGAGACAGCAGTTGGGACCATGGATCCAGTCATTTTTTACGCTTATTACCTGGGAATTCTCTCCTTCCTGTTGTTTACCTACTACTATGTGGGGAGAAGGCGTGCTCCTCGCAGGAGATGGTGGGTGCACCCTCTACTAGCCAGGAGGCAGAGGAAGGGAGAGTTCCAGGCCCTCTACCGGGACCTCAGACGACACCCACAGAAGTTCTACAGCTACACTCGGATGTCTATTCCCCTGTAAGTATATAGGCCTAAATACACCAACCCCCACCATTCCTAAACACCCCACCCTCACCCCCACAACACCTCATCCCTGTATACCTAGCTAAACACACCACCCTGACCCCCACACCCCTGTATACCTAGCTATACACTACACCCCCACCCTCCACAACACACCCAAACCTCTGTAAACACACCTCCCCCATCCTCCACCCAACACCTTGTCCCACAACATACTTTACAGCTTCTTCCTTTCCATCTCCTGACAGGTTTGATACCCTTTTGGAGATGGTGAAGGATGACCTTAGGAAGAAGGATACCACGTTCAGGAGAGCAGTCACACCACAAGAACAACTACTCATCACACTGAGGTATGTAAAAACAAATTTTTTTATTGCAAAAACAACCACTTTCCAACATGGAAACATTCTTCCAACATGGAAGACAAAAAAATAACATATCTATGGTATAGCCCGGTCAGTTTTAAGGAACACCAACCACCAACTTTGTGCTGGAAGAGTTGCAGGGCATAGCTGCCCAAGTGTCTTTCGGGGACACCAGTCCCTAATATTAAAGTGCTTCAAAAACCTAACCACTGGCACAGGACCCTCTGAGCCATGGATGAAGGACACAGGTCAGTGAAAAGGCTAGGCCTCTCACCGACCAGTCAAGGTGTCCTTCATCCATGGCTCCAAGGGTCTTGTGCAAGTGATTAGGAACAAGAACAAAGTGAGGAGCAAGAGGAACCGATGGCAGAGGTGCATGACTACAGGTGCAGTGCAACAGGCACAAGGTTGTGACCCAGGTAGTGTCTTTCGGGGGCACCAGGCCCTAATAAATTGAAGTGCTTTAAAAACCTAACCACTGGCACATGACCCTCTGAGCCATGGATGAAGGACACAGGTCAGTGAAAAGGCTAGGCCTCTCACCGACCAGTGTAGGTGTCCTTCATCCATGGTTTCAAGGGTCTTGTGCAAGTGATTAGGAACAAGAACAAAGTGAGGAGCAAGAGGAACCGATGGCAGAGGAGCACGACTACAGGTAGTGTCTTTTGGGGACACCAGGCCCTAAATTATTAGTGCTTCTAAAACCTAACCACTGGCACATGACCCTCTGAGCCATGGATGAAGGACACAGGTCAGTGAAAAGGCTAGGCCTCTCACCGACCAGTCAAGGTGTCCTTCATCCATGGCTCCAAGGGTCTTGTGCAAGTGATTAGGAACAAGAACAAAGTGAGGAGCAAGAGGAACCGATGGCAGAGGTGCATGACTACAGGTGCAGTGCAACAGGCACAAGGTTGTGACCCAGGTAGTGTCTTTCGGGGACACCAGGCCCTAATAAATTGAAGTGCTTTAAAAACCTAACCACTGGCACATGACCCTCTGAGCCATGGATGAAGGACACAGGTCAGTGAAAAGGCTAGGCCTCTCACCGACCAGTGTAGGTGTCCTTCATCCATTGTTTCAAGGGTCTTGTGCAAGTGATTAGGAACAAGAACAAAGTGAGGAGCAAGAGGAACCGATGGCAGAGGAGCAGGACTACAGGTAGTGTCTTTTGGGGACACCAGGCCCTAAATTATTAGTGCTTCTAAAACCTAACCACTGGCACATGACCCTCTGAGCCATGGATGAAGGACACAGGTCAGTGAAAAGGCTAGGCCTCTCACCGACCAGTCAAGGTGTCCTTCATCCATGGTTCAAAGGGTCTTGTGCAAGTGGTTAAGGAACAAGAACAAAGTGAGGAGCAAGAGGAATCGATGGCAGAGGTGCATGACTACAGGTGCAGTGCAACAGGCACAAGGTTGTGACCCAGGTAGTGTCTTTCGGGGACACCAGGCCCTAAAATTGAAGTGCTTTAAAAACCTAACCACTGGCACATGACCCTCTGAGCCATGGATGAAGGACACAGGTCAGTGAAAAGGCTAGGCCTCTCACTGACCAGTGAAGGTGTCCTTCACCCATGGCTCCAAGGGTCTTGTGCAAGTGATTAGGAACAACAAAGTAAGGAACAAGAGGAATCAAAGGCACAGGTGCAGGACTACAGGTGCAGTGCAACAGGCACAAGGTTGAGACCCAGGTAGTGTCTTTCGGGGACACCAGGCCCTAAAATTGAAGTGCTTTAAAAACCTAACCACTGGCACAGGACCCTCTGAGCCATGGATGAAGGACACAGGTCAGTGAAAAGGCTAGGCCTCTCACCGACCAGTGAAGGTGTCCTTCACCCATGGCTCCAAGGGTCTTGTGCAAGTGATTAGGAACAACAAAGTAAGGAACAAGAGGAATCAAAGGCACAGGTGCAGGACTACAGGTGCAACAGGCACAAGGTTGTGACCCAGGTAGTGTCTTTCGGGGACACCAGGCCCTAAAGTTCAAGTCCAGCAAAAACAAAAGTTCCCTGACATGGTCATCTGAACACCTCTGAACCTTGGTTGAAGGAGATGGGGCAGGGAAAAGGTTGGGCTAAAAAGCCCTGTGATGGTATCCTTCCTCCGAGGATCGGAGGTATTCAGAGGAGCATGTCCAGGAACAATCTGACTTTTTTTTTCAAATTGTATCGGCACCACTACTAGAAAAGGTGGGAGTTGCTGCCTGGAAATCTGGACTCTCTTGGGTGCTGGTCGTGGATGAGCTGGACCCTGACAGCGGTGGCCCATATTGACTGCCTCTGTAGCCGGTGTACATCTGTGATGATTGCCAGGTGGGCACCGCTGTTGGTTGTGGGGGTCTAAAAATTGGTGGTTGCAATAATGGCGTGTCCATGTGTTGTTTGATCACCTCCAGCAAAGTGGAATGGCACGCCATCATGTTTTGGGAAGGCACCTTTTCCAAATATGGTATTAGAGACATCACAGTGTGAAAACACGGGTGTGCCTGCAATTTCAGTAGTTCCTTGCTTTGTTGATGCATTTGCTGCATCATGTTCTGCAGCTGGCCCACCGACTGATGATGCTGCGCACGCAGTTGGTCGATTTCTCCTCTGTGCATCTCATGCATCATTTTAAGCTCGTCCCTGTAGTGCCCATGTACAGCGTCGAGCTCACATTGCAGTGAAGTGATGTGGGACTTGTACTGCTCCATGATATGGCCACTGTCCTCATCTTGCAACTGCCGGGTTATGAGAGTTTGGTGGCTCTGAAGAATCCCGAGAAGTCCGGAGACAGCCCCGGACATCTCGGACTCTGTCTCTCTCCTTGTTGGGGGGAGGGTACCTCGACGCCTCACTGGTGGGGTGGTCCTCACTGGTGGTGTGGCAGCATCTTCCCGTCCTCTGGCCTGTGTCGGGGTTGCCCTGCGCGCTGGTTGTGCTGCAGTCTCTCGGTGCTCCTCACTTTGTTCTTGTTCCCCTGGAGCTTCCATAGCGGTCGATTGTGGAGGTGCAGCTTCTTCCACACTCGGTCCTGCAACCTCAACATCCAAGCTCTCTTCTCCCAAGTCATCATCAAAGGAGAGAGCTGGGATAGCTAAGGACTCCCTCCTCCTACTCCTCTCCTCGGGGAAATAGGTTACATCGGCGACGTCATCATCCACCAAGCTCTCCTCACTGCTGAACCGTGCCTCCTGGGTCGGTTCCTCTTGCTCCAAATTGTCTTCAGTCCTGTAGATAAAAACAATATTTATTGGTGTGCCAAACAGCATGTGGCGTCAATTCACAGAGCTAGCAAACACTAGCAAACACTTTATCAACCGTTTCTACCAAACATTTGATAAAGCTTGTGAGAAAAGTTCGCTAGCCATGGGAATTGAGGCCAGTTTATAGCAATACATGGCCGAAGTCATGGTAGTTGTCTGCTAAAATGAGCTCTCAGTTCCTGCCCACAGTAGTGGTACTTACAGTCTAGGTTCCAGGCTTGCATTGATGAAAGACAATTGCTTGGCAAATTGGTAGTCTTTTTGTCGCTTTCCCCCGCCACTGCCACTTCGTTCGGCAAGTTTTTTCTTCCGTAGCCATTTCACGTATGCATCACGTATATTGCGCCACCTTGTCTTGAACCTTTCTCCTGTAACGACATGAAAAATTGATTTCGATTATTTCTCTTGTAGGTACATCGCAACTGGACAAACATATACATCGCTACATGTCACATTTCGTATTGGGAAGAGCACGGTGGCAGGCATCGTCGTGAGGACTTCGAGGATCCTTTGGACGCGACTGAGGGCCAGATACATGCCTGTGCCGGACACCACGAAATGGGAGGAGATCGCCCAGGGCTTCTGGACCGAGTGCAAGTTTCCTAATTGTGTTGGCGCACTGGATGGGAAACACATCCGGCTTCAGAAACCCGTGGGGAGTGGCAGCCATTATTTCAACTATAAAAAATACTTTAGCATTGTTCTAATGGCAGTGGCAGATGCGGACTACAAGTTTGTGTACGTGGACGTGGGGTCGTACGGTAGTTCCAATGACTCTGGAATTTTCCAGCGTACGACCCTTTGCCGGCTGATGGAGGAAGGCAGACTGCGTCTCCCCCGTGACAGACCCTGGCCTGGGACAAGGGCACCGGCCTACCCCTATGTGTTTGTGGGGGACGAGGCCTTCGCCCTGTCCGACCATGTAATGCGTCCGTACCCAGACAGGGGACTTGATGCCAGCCAGCTACACTTCAATGCTCGGTTGAGCCGTGCAAGGAGAATGGTGGAGTGCACATTTGGGATCCTGGTGTCAAAGTGGAGGGTGTTCCACACGCCCATGCTGCTGAAACCGGGCAACGCAGTTGTCGTGGTGAAGGCAGCATGCATCCTCCACAACTTTGTGCGGCAGGAGGAAAGAGAGACTCCGGAACCCCCGAATGTGCTTCCACTAATGCCCCTGCGGAGGTATGCAACCAGGCCAAGGGTAGTGTCACTGCGGAACAGGGACCAACTGAGACTTTATTTTACCACACCACCAGGACGAGGGTGAATGTTTGGTTTTTAATATGTTTTGTTGAAATGTGTTTATTTTGGAGTTTCAAGTTTTTAAGTGATTTTAAATGTCTTAATTTTTTACAATAAATTGATGTTTAATAATTGGTCATTGTGTATGTTTTATGTGCACAGGTGGGGTACATCGCAGGTGGGTGGGAGACATCACAGGTGGGTGGGATACATCACAGGTGGGTGGGATACATCACAGGTGGGTGGGATACATCACAGGTGGGGTACAGGTGGGTGGGATACATCACAGGTGGGTGGGATACATCACAGGTGGGTGGGATACATCACAGGTGGGTGGGATACATCACAGGTGGGGTACAGGTGGGTGGGATACATCACAGGTGGGGTACAGGTGGGTGGGATACATCACAGGTGGGTGGGATACATCACAGGTGGGGTACAGGTGGGTGGGATACATCACAGGTGGGGTACAGGTGGGTGGGATACATCACAGGTGGGTGGGATACATCACAGGTGGGTGGGATACATCACAGGTGGGTGGGATACATCACAGGTGGGGTACAGGTGGGTGGGATACATCACAGGTGGGGTACAGGTGGGTGGGATACATCACAGGTGGGTGGGATACATCACAGGTGGGTGGGATACATCACAGGTGGGGTACAGGTGGGTGGGATACATCACAGGTTGGTGGGATACATCGCAGGTGGGTGGGATACATCACAGGTGGGGTACAGGTGAGTGGGATACATCACAGGTGGGTGGGATACATCACAGGTGGGGTACAGGTGGGTGGGATACATCACAGGTGGGTGGGATACATCACAGGTGGGGTACAGGTGGGTGGGATACATCACAGGTGGGTGGGATACATCACAGGTGGGTGGGATACATCACAGGTGGGGTACAGGTGGGTGGGATACATCACAGGTGGGGTACAGGTGGGTGGGATACATCACAGGTGGGTGGGATACATCACAGGTGGGTGGGATACATCACAGGTGGGGTACAGGTGGGTGGGATACATCACAGGTTGGTGGGATACATCGCAGGTGGGTGGGATACATCACAGGTGGGGTACAGGTGGGTGGGATACATCACAGGTGGGTGGGATACATCACAGGTGGGGTACAGGTGGGTGGGATACATCACAGGTGGGTGGGATACATCACAGGTGGGGTACAGGTGGGTGGGGAACAGGTGGGTGGGCCACGGGTGGGTGGGCAACACGTGGGTGACACAAATCCATAGCAAAAGTGGAATACATCACAAGCTAACCACAAGCCCCCCAAAAACTTCTAGTCAACATACCCTCTGTGCCTTGCTGTCTCTTGCTCAAGTTCTCAAAGTCCTCCACATACAGCTTGGCAATTTTTTTCCACAGGCCTCTGCATTTTTTGATGTTGCTGTGGTCCGCATCCCCCTTGTCCCACAGGGCTGGTACCTGCTGCACCTGTAGGATGAGGTCTTCTGATGTGTAGGGCCTCACCCCCTCGTTATCAGACATATCGTCAGACATGTTGCTGCCAAACAGCTCCAGCATGAAGTCACTGCTGCTCCACTCTGTGAACGCTGGTGCCATGTGGTCCCCATCCAAAATGGCCACCATACCATAGAGTCAGCATAGGAAGTGTGGTATAACATCCGGTTTTTATAGCCAGTGTGTGTGCGCTCTCCGGTTCTCATTGGTTTCCATTGGCCGGATGCAACATTCCGGCTCCGGTCCGGATACGTCAGCCGGACCAGCCGGACCAAAAAATAGCGCATGTTGGAACGGACGCCGGAGTCCGGATCCGGTCCGGCTCCGGTCCGGACGAAACGGACGCATGTGAACGGTCGCATAGACTTTCATTGCTATGCCGTGCGTCCGTTTCGTCCGGTCCGCATGCGGTCCGGCTCCGGCACGGCGATTCCGGATAGCAACCGCTAATGTGAACCGGGCCTAATTCATCTACTAGAAATGCTATCTTTTACAACCCGATTTACTAAGCGATAATCAAACCTCTTTCACATAGAAGGCTGAAGACAGTGAATTCACTGCCTGTTACTTGCTCACTTGCACCAGCCAGGCACTTGCTAGCACTAGGTACTGGTGGTGAAGAGGCACATCTGAGCATGGCCACTGGGTAACTCCACCACATTTCAACCGTTGACACGTGTGGTGTTACAAATACTGCCAATCAGCTGCATTTAAATTGAACTTAAATGGTGCTCATTCCTGTCAGCTGAGAGGCTGAACTACCCATCAAAAACGTGTAGTTCAACCCCCCATGTGAAAGTGGCCTT
Source organism: Hyperolius riggenbachi (assembly GCF_040937935.1). Classification (NCBI taxonomy): domain Eukaryota; kingdom Metazoa; phylum Chordata; class Amphibia; order Anura; family Hyperoliidae; genus Hyperolius; species Hyperolius riggenbachi. The sequence continues at coordinate 284,756,202 of NC_090649.1, forward strand.
AGGTTTGCTAAAAGTCGTCTTTCAGTTTAGTATACCCTTGGGATCACAATTACTGAGTGGTGTGCAATTTTATGCTGCCTGGCCTGTGAAGCCATCTTTATTGTGTAGACAAGTATGCACTAGCATCCCTCCCTGTACATCACAAGCGCTTGCATTGCCATGTATAGTATAGTGACATTCGCGCGCCTTTCCATAGGCACTGGTACTACATCAAAAACAGACCTGTTTCATCATTTTTTTTATGCTTTGGCTGTGCAGTATGATGCCATATTTCTTTAGTGCCTGTGCATTGCATTGAATTGAGATGGGTGACATAGAGTTCCCTAAATGTGACATTGTGGGCCTGTGTACAATCAGACCTTTTCTTTTCAGATCAGATATTGCAAGCAAGATTTTACCCACGTCGCAGGTAACTGGCGCTTAAATGGAAGCTTAAAGTAAACAAGAGCTGTGGGAAAAAGATTTGATACTCACCTGCAGCTTCCTCTATCAGCATAAACACTTTTGAGTCTCCCGCCGCCCTCCCGCAGTCTGCCGTTCAGCCACGATCAGTCCTGGTAATTGTCTCAGTCACGTCAGTCTGGGTCTACTGCGCATGCGCAGGAGGTCTGCACACATGCAGAAGACCCAGACTGGACCCGACTGAGCCTATTACTGGGGCTGATTGCGGCTGAACAGCAGACCGCGGTAGGACGGCGTGGGACTCAAAAGTGTTTATGCTGCTGGAGGAAGCTGCAGGTGAGTATCAAATCTTCTTTTTCACACAGCTCTGGTACACTTTTCGTCAAATAAAAAAAAGACTTTAACTTACCCGGGGCTTCTTCCAGCCCCCTGGACTTGTACTGTGCCCACAATGTCCAACTGATCCCCTCCGGCCAGCAGCAGCGATCCCTGCATAGCTGGTTGGTCACTGCCAGTTGGCAGCTACTGCACGCGGTTGTCACACTCCTGCTATTGGGAGTGTTCTGTGCAGAATGCTCTGGCCCAGCGGTACCACAACCATGGTGCACGCAGTTCGGGGCCGGCCATGCCCAGTAGCTGCCAACTGGCGGCGACTGGCGAGCTTTGCTGGGGTCCCTGCCGCTGGCCGGAGGGGATCATGGGTATAGAATGAGTCCAGGTGGCTGGAAGAAGCCCCAGGTAAGGTTAATTCATTGTTTTTTAGCTTTAAGCTTTTCTTTAAGACAGCAAAAAGTCACCTTCTGTACAGCATATGGTTAGATTCCACACACACAAGAAGTAATAAATGTGTTTCTTTGGGGCAAAAACCATTATCTTGCTAAAGGTGGCCCTGTACAATACAGCGGTATGGGCAGTACATGCTGAGAACCTGTGTACTGGACAACATTTGTTTAGAAGGTTAGTGGATTAGCTGTGTGCTCAGCAGTAAGACCTCCTCTTTAGCTGGGCAATATCCACTCTCTTTGCAGTTCCAGGCTTATGTGTATGGATGCTGGGTCACATAGCTGAGTTTTCCAAAGCAATTTTTTTTTCCATTGCTCTTTTTAAGTAATGGCACAAAAGGTGGACTAGGGCTTTAGAAAAATATAAGGCACAAAACAACATAATTTTAAATTTTAAAAGTACTCAGTAGATTATGGCAGTGTTGCTACTATACGGTATTAGATGCAAAATTCACCTACACTCTAAATAACAACCCATAATTCTTTTTATATATTATCATTTTATTTAATCTTCATAATAGTTATAGACATACAGAATATGAGAAAACATAATACAAGGTAATGCAAAAAAAACAAAAACCAATAACATATGATTCACAGATGTCTAAATCGCAGTATCCAGTAGTAATGAATAGGCAAGGAACAAACAGTAACTGACAATGTTATAAAAACAGGTCAACTCGGCACACACAGGGTCCAGGTACCATGAGAGTATATTAATGGATACCAGATACCAGGTATAACGCACCACATCTAATTATGTCCAAAACACTTATTTATTGGACAATTATTAGGACACATGTGGATTCAAACACAGGCGAGTCAGAAACATGCACAACATCTAAAACATTCTGTACAGATAAAAAATTTAAACCATGAGGTGGCCACCAGTATCACGGTTATATATCAGGCTATATTCCACAGATGGGTACTCTTTTTCTAGTTTGTTAGCCTACTAGCTTTCGAGTTCAGTCCATCACCATTTGCTTTAACTTGGCATAATAGAGTGACATCCTATATCACAAGACACTTCGTCTAATGATTAGACAGTATTAGCATATGCTTAATCCTTTTCCTCAAAAAATGTCTAATATCCTCTAACATGCATAGAATTGATATGAACGATTATACTTGCTGTTCCATGACATCACCATTACAACGATCACTCCAACCTGTGGTCTGCAATTTTGTTCCAGGACTTCACAGTTCATACCACTGAAATGTTAGTATACATGGCGTGTAGCATGGGCCCATGAAAGTTCATTAAGACTAGGTGCACAGCATGTCACTTGAACAACAATGTGGTAAAAAGGACAAGCGGCCTGGCTCCTATGCCCGCAGACTGCCGGGTTTTCTCACCGCACCTGCGTCTGCATACACTTCTGGACGCCGTCCATACATCAAAAGCCAAGTCTCTGTTGTCATAACTGGAAGCAGGATCGCATGACCGGCCGGTGGCTCGTCTCACCTACACAGTTCACGTCGTTTGAAGCTTCTTCAGGGCGTGCTATCCTGAAGGCCTTTGCTGCCCCCGATTCTCCTGTGCCCCCCTCCTTACTTATCTAAAGCCATCCAGCTGCCTCTTCCGGGTCGCCAAAGTCCCTGGGACCTCCTGCAATTGTGGGGGCTATTGTTACACCCATGGGCCATAGTCCACTGTTTTTATAGCTCCCAGGGATACCAAATGTCATCAAACCTATCGACAGTATTACTCAATTTAGCCATCATCTCTTCCATCCATTTCACATATAAAACTTTTCAACACATAATTATTTTTATAATACTAAGGAAATGCATTGAAATTAATGCACTAAAATCAGTATTGTTATAGTGTATGAATAATATCTTTTCATCATTTGTTTTCATTTGCTGTGTGTCACACTGACTTGTAATGTATATCTGTTACAGATGCGTTGTTTTTTTTTTCTTTCAGAGCAATAATGGAACACAAGGAGTTGTTAAAGGTACCTTGGGACTGGCAAGTAGGTAAGGCACTTCAGTTTTGTGATCATAATGCTTAGCTAAACAATGAGCAAAGTCTTTATCATCTATCAAAGCCAGAGCCACTCCATAATGCTTCCTAAATGATCTCTCTCCACCTACTGGCTTACATTTCATTTACTGCACCATTACCATAGACAGAGAACAACACCATGAGGACCTCAGTGGGAAAATAAAACCACATAGGATGACGCTTTCCTCTAATGTCCACCACAAGAATACAGAGACTATTATCACCAATGACCATAAAAAGAATACTTAAAATTTCATTGTATAATATCATAAAATAAAATTGCTCAGAGCAAACTATGCATAAAGCACACAAATGGGATGACTCTAAATTGTCTTCACAACCATAAATCTACGTCTGCCCGAGCTACTTCTTTATAGAACTAGACCTTAAATTTGTTTCTTAAACTGGTCTTCACTATGCCAGGAAATAAATCACAATGAAGGTTATGGCATCTTTGTTGAATACATTAAAATAATGCTTTTTAACTCATAACACTGCAGTGCTCATTGTAAGCATGAAGAGTGACTATCAGAACAGAATTCCTACCAAAAAATATGCATTTCTATCTATTGAAACATGTTAACTGCTAGATTCACTTTAATTTTTAAAGACTGACAATCATTTTAACCTCTTGAGGACCACAGGTTTATACCTCTAGTAACCAGGTGATTTTTTTACAATTCAGCTCTTCGCCATTTTAGGGCCTTGTTCACATTGCGTTCCGTTCGCGTGCCCGTTGACTTTTGGCGGTGTTTGATGCGTCTTTATTTTTTATTTGCAGCGCTTGTGTGGGCGATTCGTTTTTGTGCTAAGCGGTTTTCTAAGCGTTTTTCCCAAGCGGTTTTGTAATTCACTCCCTGACGCAAGTCAGGAAGTGAACTCTTTGACCCGGAAAAGAATAAATACATTGTATTTATTCTTAAAAACGCGAATGTAATCGATGCACAAATCGATTTTGTAAGCATTTTGCGTTTTTTCCTATACCTTCCATTGAGGCAGAATCGCCTCAAAAATGGTCCACGCACCGCTTTGCTGCCCGCACAGCACACGATCTGTGCTGATATGAACCTTCTCATAGACATTCATTGCACAAGTGTTCAGGGAGCGTTTTTAAAAAGTGCACGTGGGAGAAAAAATTGAGAAAATGCCTGCAGTGTGAACGAGCCCTAACAGTTTATTGCTTGGCCATACAACGTAGCATCCAAATGAATTTTACCTCCTTTTCCTCTCACTAATAGAGCTGTCTTTTGGAGGTCTCCAATTGCTGCTGCTATTGTCAGGTTTTTTTTTAATAACAACAAAAGACTAGATTACTTACCGGTAATGTCTTTTCTGGTAATCCGAAGGACAGCACCCTGAGAAGATGTCCACTCCCACATTCACTGGACAGGACCGCACTAAAGAATTTGCATAGTTAGGCAGTATAAAAGGCAGCATTTCACATACCACATCAGTTATAAAAAAAGACAAGACACCAAATGATGCTTCAATATAAATTTTTTATTTACATGGGTGGGCGTCAACGGGTGCTGTCCTTCGGATTACCAGAAAAGACATTACCGGTAAGTAATCTAGTCTTTCTCTGGACATCCTCGGACAGCACCCTGAGAAGATAAACAAGAACATGATATCTAGGGAGGGATAACTGCCTGTAAAACCTTTCTGCCAAAGGCTAAATCTCTACTAGCAGATACGTCTAGCTTATAATGTTTAGCAAAAGTGTTTGAAGAAGACCAGGTAGCTGCTCGGCAAATCTGCTCAATACTGGCTCCTGCCCTCTCTGCCCAAGAAGTTGACATCGATCTCGTGGAGTGAGCCTTGATGGATGCTGGCACTCTCTTATTCTGCACGCTGTAGGCCAGGGAAATGGCCTGTCTTAACCATCGTGCTATGGTAGCTTTTGAAGCTTGCCTTCCTCTGTTTGGTCCTGAATGAAGGACAAACATCGCCCTAGACCTTCTCCAACTGTTAGTGACCTCCATATACTGTAAGATACAGCGTCTAACATCAACAGCCTGCAACTTCCTTTCCTTGTCATTTGAAGGATTTGGACAAAAAGAAGGTAAGTAAATCTCCTGTGACCGGTGAAAATCCGAGACCACTTTTGGTAGAAAGGTAGGGTCCATCTTTAAAGTGATCGTCTGAAACAATGCAGTATGGTTCATCAATCGACAAGGCCTGGATCTCGTTTACACGCCTTGCAGAACAAATTGCTAGTAGAAACACTGCCTTCAAAGTAAGGTTTTTCTCCGATATTTCTGATAATGGCTCAAAGGGATGTAATGAAAAAGCCTGTAACACTGTGTTTAAATCCCAAGGTGGGGTCCTTATTCTCTGTTTTGGTTTCAACCTAGACGTTGCATGGAAGAACTGAATTATAAAGCGATCTTCTGATAATTTTTTCTCCAAGAATACACTTAATGCAGCCGTCTGTACTTTTAATGTGCTGATGCTTAGGCCCATTGCGAATCCTGCCTGTAAAAACTCTAATACAGAGGATATCAAAGTTCTTGAGACCCCTTTCCTTGAGCACCAATCAGAATAAGTTCTCCAAGCCTTCGCATACATTTTTCTAGTTACCTCCTTTCTGCTGCAAATCAAAGTTTTTATAAGTTCTTCTGAAAATCCCTTTTGTTTCAGGAGTGTCCATTCAGGTTCCACGCTGTTAGCTTGAACATGGTCAGCTGTGGATGGAAGAACGGGCCCTGAGATAGTAAGTCTGGTCTGTTCGGTAATATCCAGGGATCCTCTACAGCTAACCTTTTCAGCAGCGAAAACCAAGGTCTTTTTGGCCAAAAAGGAGTTATCAATATCGCTCTGACCTTCTCCTGCATTATTTTGTTCAGTACTTTCGGAATCACTGTAATTGGTGGAAAGGCATAGACCAGAGGAAACTCCCACTTGATTGAGAAGGCATCTATGACCTTTGAGTTGTCCTCCCGAGAGAGGGAACAGAACTGAGGGCATTTGTTGTTGTGCTTGGAAGCAAATAAGTCTATGTCTGGACTGCCCCATTTCTGCAGAATCTCTTGAAACACTTCCTGGTGAAGGCTCCACTCGTCCTGTAACAAAGTCTCCCGACTGAGGAAATCTGCCATGCAATTTCGAGAACCTTTCAAATGTATAGCTTTTAGAGAACAAGTCCATTGTTCCGCCCAGGACATTATCCTTTGAGTCTGACTCCAAAGGGAAGCACTCCTGGTACCCCCCTGCCTGTTCAGGTATGCCACTACTGAAGAATTGTCTGTCTGGATCAACACATGTTTCATCTGGAGGAATGAGGAGAAATGTTCTAGAGCCAATCTGACTGCTTCCAACTCTCTGTTGTTCGATGGCATGCTGCTTAGAGTTTGAGACCATAGACCCTGGGCTGGCATATTCTTGAAGTGTGCCCCCCACCCTATTGCACTTGCATCTGTTGTCAGAATGCATTCTGTTGGAAAGTTCCAGAGACGGCCTGTCGAGAGATGTACTTGTTCCTTCCACCAGTCCAAAGAAAGCTTCACCTTGGGAGGGATCAGTACCCTGTCGTCTAGAGAAGACTTCTTCTTGTTCCATACCCTCAGGATCCATACCTGGAGTTGCCTTGAATGAAACTGTCCCCAAACCATAGTCATGAAGGCAGAAGTCATGAGCCCCAGAAGTGACATAGCTTCTCTTATTGTTGTGGTCTGAGCACTCTGAAAGGAAAGAATACAATTGATTAATCTTTGACCCTTATCAACAGGCAGAAAAACTTTCTGAACAGAAGAATTAATCGTAAGGCCTAAATAATTCATGACTTTTGAAGGTTGAAGACAAGATTTCTCCCAGTTCATGAGCCAACCTAATGACTCCAGAAAGTTAATTGTATAGCTCAACTGATATGAAACTGACTCTGTAGAAGGGCCCCATATCAGCAGGTCATCTAAGTATGATATAACCTGAATAGATCGTATTCTAAGCACTGACAGAACTTCTGCCATTATCTTAGTAAATAACCATGGTGCTGATGATAACCCAAATGGTAAAGAAGTGAACTGGTAATGTCTTACCTCCCCTGCAGTCCTGATGGCAAATCTCAGAAACCTCTGTGATCTCAGACTCATGGGGATGTGTAAGTATGCATCTCTGAGGTCTAGGGACACCATATAACAGTCTCTCTGTAGTAGGTTCACTACTGTCCTCATATTGTCCATTCGAAATCTTTTGTATAAGATGAATCTGTTCAATGACTTTAGATTTATGATGAACCTGTAATCTCCTTTGGGTTTTTTGACTAGGAAGACAGGGGAGTAGAAGCCTGCATGCATGTGAGAGGCGGGTACCTGGCGTATCACCTTCTTCTCCAGTAGGGAGGCAATCGATTCCATCAGTGCCTTCTGAACAATCATATCCTTTGGGTGGGGGGGTTACACAAAATCTTGAATGAGGAATCCTTACAAACTCCAGATCGTATCCCTCTAATACAATCGATCTTATCCATTTGTTCTGGAAATGTTCCTGCCAAGTCTCGAAAAAATGCGTGATCCTTCCTCCTACTGGAATTATGGCGTCATTGTTGCTTTGGCGTTGTAACTGAGCTGGAGGGATTAAGTAGGAAATTTGATCTGGCTCTTGGACCTTTTGCTGTATTCCATCTTCCTCTACCACTTCCTGTAGAGGTATTGCTTTGCTTCTTCTGGTTACGAAAGGATCTCTGGAAACGAAAGGTTTTCCTCTTAATTGGGAAATTTTTCTTCCTATCTGATGATCTGTCAAGGGTCTCCTCCAACTTGCTACCAAACAAAAGGTTTCCCTCACACGGAATGCCACATAAACGTGATTTTGATGATGAATCTCCCTGCCATGTTCTTAGCCAAACCGCACGTCTTGTAGAATTTACTAATGCTGATGTCCTAGCTGACAGCCTTACAGATTCATCTGCTGCATCAGAAAGATAATTTACTACTAGAAACAAGGTAGGGAATGCTTTCAAGATCTCCTCTCTTGGCGTATCTCCTGCTATATGCATATGAAGTTGTTCTAACCAGATTTTTAAGCAACGTGCCATGGCTGTGGATGCAACAGCAGGTTTAAACCCTGTAGTAGATGACTCCCATGCTCTACGCAATAAGTTGTCCATCTTTTTATCCATGATATCTTTTAAAACACCTCAAACAGGAGGTCTGAACTTCTAGACATTCTAGAAATTGAGGGATCCAGCTTCGGAACTGGACCCCAAAATTTCTGATCCTCAAGTCTAAAAGGATATCTTCTAGCTAACGATTTTGGCCAAAATACTCTCCTTTCTGGTACATTCCATTCTTTGTCTATCATCTCCTTAAGGTTCTCATGAACCGGAATGAAGGTTGATTGTACCACTGACAGGCTTTCATACATTTTATCCATAGCAGACAATTCCTTATGTTCGGCTTTAACACCCATAGTAATATGCATTGTAGACAGTAACTTATCCAAGTCATCAACAGCAAAAGCAAACTTTGCAGATTTCAATGCCTTTTCCTTTTCTTCCTCCGAATCAATAAAACTACCCTCAAAAGATGAATCCTCCACCTCTCCCTCAGAGAGATCTGATACTTCCTCCTCTCTATCAAGCTTCCTTTTCTTAGATGGATGTTGCATTTTATCAGAAGTAACCTCTGTAGGTGCTGAAGGAAGGGGAGGGGTAGGAGGGGGAGGAGAGGTGTGGGTAGCCACTCCTTTGAAAGCTTGAAAGGTAGATGATAGTTCAGATTTCATCCATCCCACAAACTCCTTTAATACCCCAGAAGATTCTTGCTTCACAACCTTATCAGCACATTTCTGACATAAAGATTTTGAAGATATAGGAATCCTAGTGGAACAAATTGAACATCTCTTTGTATCAGTTTTCTGTTCTGCTTTCTTATGTTTTTCTCCTTTATCTCTTGGATTGGGCTGTATAAGAGAAGGAGAGAGAACAAAACAGAAAAAAGGCCCCTCAGTAAAATATACTAATATAGTATATAAAATATAAATGTAAAGCAATCCCACCAGCAGGATTAGTTTACCAGAGAGGAATTGGAACCTTGCTCCGCAGCCTGAGAGGAGGATCCAGCAGCCTGCTCCATGGTCAGCCGATTCACACTGGAGGCTGAAAACCAGGAGCCTTAAATACCCACAAGCCCACCCAGCCAAAATGCCCCCTGTGCAGCCGAAAGAGGTGCCTACCTACAACCATTGCCGTCCGCAAGTTCCGTAGGACGCTGACAGGCTTCCTGAGCCCGCAATGGCGCTCGGCGTTCCCCTCCTGGCTGCCTCACATGACCCGATCAGCTGACAGAGGGCGAGTAAACCGGAACTTCCGGTTTCCGCGTGTGCGCGCGCTCTGGGCGGGCTTCCGTAGCGTCTGGCGTCTATGCTGCGGAAAGCTCCCCACCTTAGACCAGCCTGGCTTACGGTATTCCTGGCAGCCTTCTGGCAGCAGCCCCTGCTCCCTGGCATGGAAAGCCTCAGACGTTTCGACGAAGTGCATCCTGCGTGGACAGGACAAAAAACTGATGTGGTATGTGAAATGCTGCCTTTTATACTGCCTAACTATGCAAATTCTTTAGTGCGGTCCTGTCCAGTGAATGTGGGAGTGGACATCTTCTCAGGGTGCTGTCCGAGGATGTCCAGAGAAAAAGAGCAAGATTTTGTACCCCCCCCCCTTCCTCCCCCTAAATTATCCCTACACTACGATCCATACAATACACATTAAATACATAGTAATATGCCTGTGATAGGGAGTAGATTGTAAGTCCGTCAGAGGGACAGTTAAGTGACAAAGCCGTTGTCTTTACAGTGCTGCGCTAGAGCGCTGTATACATATATTTTACCTTTTTTCTTGTGAAATCAGCCTGCCAGGTCCGATTGTGGCTGGCAGGCTGATGACGGATACCCGCTTTGTTTACCCACAGGGGCGTTCCCTTCTAATCCCACCCACCGCACTTTGACGCCAATCGGCGATAGGCAGTCCCCAGAGAGCCACTCGCCCATCGGCGTTAGGTGGTCAGGAGTGGGTTAAAGAACACCAAATGCCTGATCTTATATAGTTTCTGAGTTGCACCTACAAAAAGTCTGCAGCCGGTGTTTATTAGAACACCTGCTTTGTATATTTATTCCAGTTCAAGGATTCCCGAAACTGTTAAAGAACAGTTGACAGGCAGCCTATTGGGCCAATCAAAAGTGCAGGGATCACGTCCTAAACAGCTACAGGATGCGACAGGGCTCAGTGCAGGAGTAAAGGAGCGGCCACTTTGTAAGAATTGTAACTAGCCATTTATAGATGATACTGACAGCTTATTTTTCCCATGTCATGCTTTTGTGAAATTCCAGGTATGGCTTGTATATTTAATCTGCCAGACTTGTAGTTTTTTATTGTGATGTACTGATGGTGTCCTTGGATAGCACAGAAACCCTTCCCTGGCTATCACCTGTATGACTTGACATAAAAGCCCCCTTTGGTTTTTGTGCATTTGTGCTAATAAAGAATTTCCCCTCTTTTAAAATCATTTACGCGTGGTAAGTAATATGTAATACAGGTGGTGTGATGAGCTTTAAGAGGTTCCATATTAAATCCCCCCAACCCACCATCACACACACTATGCATAGATTTGCATTAGAGATGGTCAACGAGATGAACATAATTGTGACTTACATGCAAATTTAAAGGGGTTCTCTGGTATGTTTTAAAAAAAGCTAAAACTGACACTTACCTGGGGCTTCTATCGGCCCCCTGCAGCTGTAATGTCCCTCACCGTTCTCCTCCGATGCTCTGTTCCCCGCCGCCAGAACCTGCTAATTATTCATTTGACTAGACGAATAGAACTGCGGCTGCACGCGTGCTCGCTCCCGCGCGCGTCATCGGGAGCTTACTGAGTAGGCGCATTACAAGAAAAATTCGTACTGCGCCTGCGCAGTAAGCTTCCGATGACGCGCAAGGGTGCTAGCATGTCTAGTTAAATGAATTAGCAGGTTACCGGCGGCGGGGAACGTAGCATCAGAGGAGGACGGTGCAGGACATTACAGCTGCAGGGGGCCGATAGAAGCCCCAGGTAAGTGTCAGTTTTAGTTTTTTTAAACATACCAGAGAACCCCCTTAATGCTAAATTCAGCTTAGAATTGGGTCAAGTAAATACATTTTCTGTCGATTGTAATTATCCCAGTTCCAAACTCTATACATATGCACTTCATTTGCCAGAGCTATGTGCATCTCACTGACTATCTTTATTTAGAAAAACAGAATTTTTGATTTTATATATATATATATAAATATATATATACATACATACATACATATATATATATATATATATATATATATACAGTATATACTAGCTGATGTCCCAGCGTTGCCTGGGTATGTATTTGGCTGGTGTTTGCTCCGCCCACTTTTTCTAACCCTAACACACAATTACTCAATACTCAGTGACCTACAGTGGTTTGCAAAAGTATTTGGCCCCCTTGAAGTTTTCCACATTTTGTCATATTAGAGACTCTGAAGCGAGAATAAATCTCGCTTCAGAGCTCATACTTAGCAGGGGCATGTGTGCCCCTGCTAAACCGCCGCTATCGCGCCTCTAAACGGGGGTCCCTTCACCCCCAAACCCACCCCGCAAGACTTGGTCGTAGTCTTGGTCGTAAATCTTCCCTTCCTGGAGGGCTAACAGCTGCAGCCCTGCCTCCAGTCGCGTCTATCAGACGCGCATCGCCGCCTCTTCCCCACCCCTCTCAGTGAAGGAAGACTGAGAGGGGCGGGGGAGAGGCGGAGATACGCGTCTGATAGACGCCCGGGAGGCAGGGCTGCGGCGGTTAGCCCTGCCCCAATGCGGAAGCGCTCCCCCGCTTTACGGAGGGGATTTGGGGGTGAAGGGACCCCCGTTAAGCCGTGGGATGGCGGCGGTTTAGCAGGGGCACACATGCCCCTGCTATCTATGAGGTCTGAAGCGAGATTTATTCTCGCTTCAGACTCTCTTTAAAGCCACAAACATGAATCAATTTTATTGGAATTCCACTTGAAAGACCAATACAAAGTATGTTAGTTTTCCGCTACACATAGTGTTTTGCATTTTGGCCAAAAAGTTCCATTTTGGTCTCATCTGACCAGAGCACCTTCTTCCACATGTTTGCTGTGTCCCCCACATGGCTTGTGGCAAACTGCAAACGGGACTTCTTATGCTTTTCTGTTAACAATGGCTTTCTTCTTGCAACTCTTCCATAAAGGCCAACTGTGTTCAGTGCATGACTAATACTTGTCCTTTGGACAGATTCCCCCACCTAAGCTGTAGATCTCTGCAGCTTGTCCAGAGTCACCATGGGCTTCTTGACTGCATTTCTGATCAGCGCTCTCCTTGTTCGGCCTGTGAGTTTAGGTGGACGGCCTTGTCTTGGTAGGTTTACAGTCGAGCCATACTCCTTCCATTTCTGAATGATCGCTTGAACAGCTCTCCGTGGGATGTTCAAGGCTTTGGAAATCTTTTTGCAGCCTAAGCCGCCTTTAAATTTCTCAATAACTTTATCCCTGACCTGTCTGGTGTGTTCTTTGGACTTCATGGTGTTGTTGCTCCCAAGATTCTCTTAGACAACCTCTGAGGCCGTTGCAGAGCAGCTGTATTTGTACTGACATTAGATTACACACAGGTGCACTCTATTTAGTCATTAGCACTCATCAGGCAATGTCTATGGGCAACTGACTGCACTCAGACCAAAGGGGGCTGAATAATTATGCACACCCTACTTTGCAGTTTTGTTTTTTCTTTTGCTTTTTTTTAAATGTTTGGAATCATGTATGATTTTCGTTCCACTTCTCACGTGTGCACCAATTTGTATTGGTCTTTCACGTGGAATTCCATTAAAATTGATTTCTGTTTGTGGCTTTAAATAGAGTGACCAGACGTCCCAGATTGCCCGGGACGCGTCCCGGATTCGGGGTCTGCTGTCCCAGGCTGCATGAGGTCCCCGGAAACGTGCCGCTTTTAGCAGCGGGACGTCACGGCCTCGGGACTCTGGTCACTGTATTGCATAAACTGGCTGCGGCGTCTATAGACGCCGTGCCAGTTCATTGCCCGCAGCCCCTGCTCCACCCTCCTTAGTCTTCCGGTGTCTGTTCCGACACCGGCAGACGAGCAGGGCTACAGCAAGATGGCTGCCGAAGCCCTGTACTGGAGACTATTTGTGTCTCCAGTACAGGGCTTTGGGCGCCATCTTGCCGTAGCCCTGCACTCTGAGCGCGGGAGACTGCAGGAGGAACAAGACGGTCTCAGGAGCAGCGCGCCAGAGGAGACTTCTGCCAGGTGAGTAAATGCTTGTTTTTCCAGGTGAACTGTGCCCCCATTGCGTTTATGTTCTGGTGACATGTTTGCCCCCATTGCGTTTATTTTCTGGTGAAATGTTTGCCCGCAGTGCGTTTATTTTCTGGTGAAATGTTTGCCCGCAGTGTGTTTATTTACTGGTGACATGTTTGCCCGCAGTGCGTTTATTTTCTGGTGGCATGTTTGCCCGCAGTGTGTTTATTTTCTGGTGACATGTTTGCCCGCAGTGCGTTTATTTTCTGGTGACATGTTTGCCCGCAGTGCGTTTATTTTCTGGTGAAATGTTTGCACGCAGTGTGTTTATTTTCTGGTGACATGTTTGCCCGCAGTGCATTTATTTTCTGGTGACATGTTTGCCCGCAGTGCGTTTATTTTCTGGTGAAATGTGTGCCCGCAGTGCGTTTATTTTCTGGTGAAATGTTTGCCCGCAGTGCGTTTATTTTCTGGTGAAATGTTTGCCCGCAGTGCGTTTATTTTCTGGTGAAATGTTTGCCCGCAGTGCATTTATTTTCTGGTGAAATGATTGCCCGCAGTGCATTTATTTTCTGGTAAAATGTTTGCCCGCAGTGCGTTTATTTTCAGGTGAAATGTTTGCCCGCAGTGCGTTTATTTTGTACTGACGTTGCCCACAGTGCGTTTATTTTGTGCTGACATGTTGCTTGCATTGCGTTTATTTTGTACTGACGTTGCCCACAGTGCGTTTATTTTGTGCTGACATGTTTGCCCACAGTGCGTTTATTTTGTGTCCGCAAAGCGTTTATTTTGTGCTGACATGTTTCCCACAATGCATTTATTTTGTGCTGACATGTTGCCCATTGCGTTTATTTTGTGCTGACATGTTGCCCATTGCGTTTATTTTGTGCTGAAATTTTGCCCACATTGCGTTTATTTTCTGGTGTCTGGGGTAACTGTTGCTGCATTTTATTATTTAATGGTCATAGTTGGCTATGTTTGCTGCTTTGGGGTTACGGTATACTATTAAATTGCATCACACAGTTTCTGCACACCCATGATGCGAAACCTCGTCTGACCACTGACCACATCATGGCGTAAACACTGCTTTCTTATGCCTCACTGTTACATCATTATGTTAGCTCCGCCCATACAATGTCATGGTCACACCCATTTTTCAACGCACCGCATTGTTAGGTATAGGGTCTCAGAGGAAAAAAAAAACACATATATCAGTAGCTAAATATTGGCTGTACTTACATTACATATGCATTTCACTGTCCACGTTTGGATTTCACAGAATTTTTATATAGTATTTGCAGAGATTGATGCTCCTGACAGCTCATGGCAGGTTCCATGTTTGTCTGTCTTGTATGAAGCCAATTGTGATGTCATATCCTCCCTCACCCTGCTTCCTGATGGTTCGACTCACAAAAAAGATCCAGATCAAAGATCCTAAATGGTTCATGATCCAGACAACATAGCAGTGCAGTGAATATTAATTAGGAACAATACCGGACTGGTGCAGTATACTCTAACAGAACATATGCCCTGTGATTTTTTCAGTGCTGTGAGCTTGGCTGCAAGATACAGGCAAGATACAGGCTGTTGTAACATGAGCCTGTAACTTCTCACTGTGAAAACAGCCTTAGGGCGGTATAGGGAAATGAAGGGGAGGACCAGGGAGAAGAAGCAGCCCCAGAATGCTTTGCAGTATCTTGCGGCCTGAAGACCTGTGGCCTCCTTAGGAGCTTGGGAATAAAGAGGCTTGTTATTAATCCAACAACAAAGTAAGAGAGATTTTTAACTTCAGTATTGCCTTTTTGGCTTCCTTCTAAACGGTTTAACACAGGAGAATAAAGGTTTAAATTAGCTTTTTTAGCCTGACAGTTACTCTTTAACCACTTGCCGACCGCACGCTTATACCGTGCGTCGGCAAAGTGGCAGCTGCAGGACCAGCGACGCAGTTCTGCGTCGCCGGCTGCAGGCTAATTAATCAGGAAGCAGCCGCTCGCGCCAGCGGCTGCTTCCTGTCAATTCACGGCGGGGGGCTCCGTGAATAGCCTGCGGGCCGCCGATCACGGCTCGCAGGCTAAATGTAAACACAAGCGGACATAATCCGCTTTCTTTACATTGTACGGCGCTGCTGCGCAGCAGCGCCGTAAGGCAGATCGGCGATCCCCGGCCAATCAGCGGCCGGGGATCGCCGCCATGTGACAGGGGACAGCCTGTCACTGGCTGCACAGGACGGATAGCGTTCTGTGCAGCCCCGATCACCGGGGATGAGCAGGTAGGAGAGGGAGGGGGGAATTTCGCCGCGGAGGGGGGCTTTGAGGTGCCCCCCCCGCAACAAGCCTGCCCACCAGAGCGATCAGACCCCCCCTGCACACCATCCCCATAGGGGGGAAAAAAGGGGGGCGATCTGATCGCTCTGCATGAAACATGATCTGTGCTGGGGGCTGCAGAGCCCACCCAGCACAGATCACAAAAAATAACGCTGGTCCTTAAGGGGGGGGGGGGTAAAGGGTGGGTCCTCAAGTGGTTAATATGACAAAATGTGGAAAATTTCAAGGGGGCCAGATACTTATATATATATATATATATATATATATATATAGTGGCTTGCAAAAGTATTCAGCCGCCTTGAAGTTTTCCACATTTTGTCACATTACTGCCACAAACATGAATCAATGTTATTGGAATTCCATGTGAAAGACCAATACAAAGTGGTTTACACGTGAGAAGTGGTACGAAAATCATACAGGATTCCAAACATTTTTTTTTACAAATAAATAACTGCAAAGTGGGGTGTGCGTAATTATTCAGCCCCCTTTGGTATGAGTGCAGTCAGTTGCCCATAGACATTGCCTGATGAGTGCTAATGACTAAATAGAGTGTACCTGTGTGTAATCTAATGTCAGTACAAATACAGCTGCTCTGTGACAGCCTGAGAGGTTGTCTAAGAGGATATTGGGAGCAACAACACCATGAAGTCCAAAGAACACACCAGACAGGTCAGGGATAAAGTTATTGAGAAATTTAAAGCAGGCTTAGGCTGCAAAAAGATTTCCAAAGCCTTGAACATCCTACAAAGCACTGTTCAAGCGATCATTCAAAAATGGAAGGAGTATGGCACAACTGAACACCTACCAAGACAAGGCCATCCACCTAAACTCACAGGCAGAACAAGGAGAGCACTGATCAGAAATGCAGTCAAGAGGCCCATGGTGACTTTGGACGAACTGCAGAGATCTACAGCTCAGGTGGGGGAATCTGTCCATAGGACAACTATTAGTCGAGCACTGCAAAAAGTTGGCCTTTATAGAAGAGTGGCAAGAAGAAAGCCATTGTTAACAGAGGAGCATAAGAAGTCCCATTTGCTGTTTGCCACAAGCCATGTGGGGGACACAACAAACATGTGGAAGAAGGTGCTCTGGTCAGATGAGACCAAAATGGAACTTTTTGGCCAAAATGCAAAACGCTATGTGTGGTGGAAAACTAACACTGCACATCACTCTGAACACACCATCCCCACTGTCAAATATGGTGGTGGCAGCATCATGCTCTGGGGGTGCTTCTCTTCAGCAGGGACAGTGAAGGTGGTCAGAGTTGATGGGAAGATGGATGGAGCCAAATACAGGGCAATCTTGGAAGAAAGCCTCTTGGAGTCTGCAAAGGACTTGAGACTGAGGTGGAGGTTCACCTTCCAGCAGGACAACGACCCTAAACATAAAGCCAGGGCAACAGTGGAATGGTTTAAAACAAAACATATCCATGTGTTAGAATGGCCCAGTCAAAGTCCAGATCTAAATCCAATCGAGAATCTGTGCGAAGATCTGAGAACTGCTGTTCACAAACGCTGTCCATCTAATCTGACTAAGCTGGAGCTGTTTTGCAAAGAAGAATGGGCAAGGATTTCAGTCTCTAGATGTGCAAAGCTGGTAGAGACATACCCTAAAAGACTGGCAGCTGTAATTGCAGCAAAAGGTAGTTCTACAAAGTATTGACTCAGGGGGCTGAATAATTACGCACACCCCACTTTGCAGTCATTTATTTGTAAAAAAAATGTTTGGAATCATGTATGATTTTTGTTCCACTTCTCATGTGTACACCACTTTGTATTGGTATTTCACGTGAAATTCCAATAAAATGGATTCAGGTTTGTGGCAGTAATATGACAAAATGTGGAAAACTTCAAGTGGGCCGAATACTTTTGCAAGCCACTGTATATATATATATCCAATGGAGGAACAATATCAGGGTACCCTATAATAACCAGCACTATAAGGTTGATTCATTGGGGTGAGCAGCCACAGTGGCACAGCACAAGCCTTACCTGCTCAGCTAAGGACTGGAGCAACTGTGCAGTGTGAGAGTAGAGCTGAACTCATCAGCTCCAGCTTGTTTTGGTGACCATTTTGTGGGTTTCTTTTTTAATCAAATTTTATTTTTTCTTTCATATGTTGTTTTCTTCTAGGCTTGCTCTATGTGGGATTCACAGCCTGCATGTTTGGCCTTTATAGCTTCATGCCTGTGGTGATAAAGAAAACTAGTGCAACTGCTATCAACCTTTCCATATTAACAGCTGAACTGTACACATTCTTCTGTGGCCTCTTCTTATTTCATTACAAGGTGAGTAAATTACCGCCTTTCACTTTGCATCACAGTAACTAAATCTTAGGTGAATAAAATCACCATATGGATATGCTCACAATGAGGATGGAGGTAGCACTCAGAAAAGGATTCAGTTAAACATGTATTTAATCAATTCAAAAGAAGCAGCAAATGTTTGAGGCCGCTATAGGTTATCAAGACTTCACAATAACTCTTTGTCAAGACTTCACAATAACTAAATGTGTGTGAAGAACTCAAAAGCAATCATTAGAGCTTCAGTATAAATTACACTGAAAACACAGCAAAATTCTGACATGTTCATCTACCAAATAGAGGCAGTATTAAAAAACAATTATAAAGGAAAGGAACCAAGAGTTAATAGAAAGTTCAGTGTCAGAATCCCCAGTCATAGCAGTAAATGCTGTGGCAAGAACCCCTCCATGCCTCAAGAAACATGCCGGCAAAGAGTTAACTGCTTGCACTAAAAGCATCTACAAAGCAGTGGCATACCTACCTAAAAAGCTGTGGGCCCCAGAGCAAGATTTACATTGGGGCCCCCCGAGCACTCTATACATAACAATTGATAGAGTGCACCAAAACCAATCAAGGATCACCACAGTGTGGCAGGTGCAAGAGGCGAATAGGAAAAAGTGTGTTAATGATCACTACTATTCAATAGAAGTGAATATTATCAGCTCAGGACCAATAAAGAGCTAATACTGTGGCAGAGGGTGGCCCCCCTGGCCCAAGGACCCCAATGCGGTCGCAATCTCTGCAACCCCTTTTGCTATGCCACTGCTACAAAGTCATCAAGCCAGCAAAGCGTTAATGAGCAGGATACATTGTCCCAGGGTGCTGAAGCAGTTACAGTGGAGTTGGATTTCTATATGCGCTATAAAGCAAAGTGCTAGTGTGCATCAGTTCAATAATATAGATCAGTAAAGGCACACAGAGGATTAGATGTACAGCAGAACCCATCAGCACTATGCCCATCAGTTCAGGCTGAATAGCAGAATGCACTTGACTTAGAAGTTGTGCAGATACGATTGGGCCACTCATGCACAATCCCACCCATCTGTCATTTAACATTACTAGGCAATGGCATCTTGGAAGGACAGTTTATTTTCACCTTAGGTTTCCTTTAAATGAAAAAAACCAACAAAAACAAAACTAGACCTATTTACCTGGCAGCCGATCTGTCCGTAGCTGCAGCTCCGGGGTCCTCTCCTTTGCAGATGCTGACCTCGCCAGGTCAGCATCTTCTGTGCCTGCATGGGCGAGTGGCTCGTGATCGCACTCCCGTGGCTGGGAGCGTTCTGCATTCGCGCAGGTGCAGAAGATGCCGTCGTGGCGAGGTCAGCATCTGCAACGGAGGAAACCCTAGGACCTCGGAGCTGCGGTGAGGGACAGATCGGCTGCCATGGGCTGGAAGCCCCAGGTAACTCTTTTTTTTTGGGGGGGGGGGGGGCTCGGATGCTCAGTTCACATTACAACGCAAAAAGGACATTATTTGCTGGATCACAAAACCTGACAGTTAACTCCACCTATGTTAAGATAAGGTCAACTTACACTTGTCAGTTCAGTAACCCCAAGAGAAGCCCATGGTGGAAACGCATCTGCTCTGGGCTCCAACTGGACCACAATGTAACATCTAGTTGGCCATTTGGCTCAATGTGAACTGAACTAAGTATGAAACTGGTTGGTTGGGATTAGGCAGCTGCTCTACATGTATTTGCTCCTCAATTTTCATTGGATATAGTACCCAATATGTGACAGTTTTTAGTCCTGTCTAATTACTAGACATTATTGTATTAATTTGTTTTTCAAGGGCCCACTCCTGTATCTCCTCCTATTGCAGAGTAAAGCGCAGCAGTGCGGCTTGAGCAAGTCTTACCGGATCCAGATGTCCATCCTTCTCACCAACTGCCCGCTCTCTAACCACTCTGTCTCTGCACATTCTGTGTAGTCACCTGACATGCAAGAGAACAAGAAGCACTGAGCGGCCAACCAGTGAGGAGGATGGATAGAGAAGACATCTGGATCAGGTTAGACTTGATCAAGCTGCACTGTTAAACTTTACTCTTCAACAGGGAAACACACTAGAGGGGAACCATGAACAGGGAGGAATCAGTCAGCTCCCCAAACTCCCCCACCACTAATCGGCCAGGCCCCAGTCCTGCAGGAGAAGGAGGTGGCAGGGGTACAGTTGGAGGTTCCACAGGACACGGGACCATCCCTCCCAACCCGGGACGGTCCCAGCAAAATCGGAATGGTTGAGAGGTATGCATGCGGATGATCCAGTATTTGCTCTACTGACACACTAGAGACTAGGGTGATAATTACAGGCTGGTTATGCTACAAATGCATGGGAAGTGACTGGGGTTATTCATGCAAGAACACCTATATCTAGATTGTAAGCCTTTGGGCAGGGTCCTCCTCCTTTTGTGTCCTACCTGATCATGCACCTCCATTACTGAGCACCCATGCTATGCATTTGAGTGAACCTAACTTGCCTAATCTCCATGCTCCATCCAATGACTGACTAAGCATTACCTGGTACTCATACTATGCTGCGTGATCTGGTTTTCCTTGTCTTCCTGTATTGTCATATTGCTCTATGTCACCCCTAAATATTGTCTGTAACCTAAACTAATGTTCAGCGCTACGTAATATGTTGGCGCTTTATAAATACAATAAATAAATAATTTAAGGTAAACATAATCTAAGTACTGCATTCCTTTATTCATTTTGATGACAGGAATGGGGTGGCAGGCTTCCTTAAAAATAAACCTAAAGTAAGAGGAATATGGAAGAGCCATTGCAGATTCTATTCATTTTTAAAACTGTACCTGTTTGCCTGTCATTCAAATTTTCTGCCTCAAATACCTTCTGAGTCACTGGCATAGAACAAGTATGCATCAGTAGGTGTTCTGACTTCAATGGCTGCATGCTTGTTGCAGGTGTGCGATTCTGAACTACTGAAGCTAAAAGATCAGCATGGCACACTGCCAATTAAGTTAACATCTTATAAACGATAACCAATGAACGTTTGCCCATTCGGGCACAGGTGAAACGTTAAAAGGATAAGCTGTAGGTTTATGATGTGTCACAAAGCAGAGAGAGTCAGGCCCATATGCAATTCATTTTTTCACCTGAGTTTTCTCCTAGGTGAAATTTACAAATTTGTAAATAAAATGCCCCTTAAATCCCCAGCAAGCAAACAAATACTTAAAATAATTTTTACGGTACTTTTTCACCGACTTTTTGGTACTTTTTTCCATTGAAAAGTGCTAAAAGGTTATTATAAATCGAAGATGAAAAATTATCTCCTAGGAGAAAACTTAGGAGAAAAAGTGAATTGAATAAGGGCCTCAGGCCCATATGCAATTCACTTTTTCTCTTGAGTTATCTCCTAGGAGATCATTTGTATATTCTCTTTAAAATAACTTTTAAGCATTTTAAAACTGAAAAAGTACCTAAAAGTTGGTGAAAAAGTACTATCAAACTTATTTTGTGTATTTTTTTGCTTGCTGATGGTTTAACCTTTTCGGGACCACCGGCATTAGATTCTACGCCGCACTTGTGGCTGTTCTAGCCTGATGCGGCGTAGGATCTACGCCGGCCCGCAGTTTCCGCTCCCGACGCGATCGTGCGCACCCGGAGGGGGAGATTAAGCTGTCATATGACAGCCGACATCTCCCCCGAGTGATCAGCAGCCATCGCGTATGGCTGCTGATCACGTGATCACTACGATCGCTGTCGGATCGTAGTGATCCCTTTGACAGCTGCGGCGGCAGGGGGGAAAAGAAGAGGATCCACTCACCTCCCTGCCGTTCCAGCGACGATCGGCACCCCCCTCCGCTCTGGCCGGCATCTCCGCTCCATCTGACGTCAGCGTCGGGTCCCG
Source organism: Hyperolius riggenbachi (assembly GCF_040937935.1). Classification (NCBI taxonomy): domain Eukaryota; kingdom Metazoa; phylum Chordata; class Amphibia; order Anura; family Hyperoliidae; genus Hyperolius; species Hyperolius riggenbachi. Next base: position 284,778,165 of record NC_090649.1, read on the forward strand.
GCTTGATGACGTCATCAAGCCGCGACCCGGAACTGAACTTCAGACAGAACGGAGATGCCGGCCGGAGAAGAGGGTCCCGTGCGGCTCATCGCTGGAGCCTGGAAGGTAAGTGAAGGCTGCTGGCAGAAGGGGGGGCCCAGGCCACCATGGGGGGAAACAAAAGCAGCCAGCCACACACGGGATCCGGCCGCCTGACCCCCCCAAACGCGCGCACCCCCTTCCCGCGCAAAATGCCTGGTCCTTAAGGGGGGGTAGGTGGCCGGTCCCGAAAAGGTTAAAAGGCATTTTATGACAAGGTCTGAAAATATCACATAGGAGAAAACTCAGGAGAAAACGTGAATTGCATACGGGCCTCAGAGTGAAAAAGGTGGTCAAGAGACAGGGGGCCATATGCAATTCACTTTTTCACCTGACTTTTCTCCTAGTAGATAATTTTTCATCTTCGATTTAAAATAACTTTCCAGCACTTTTCAAATAAAAAAGTTCCAAAAAGTAGGTGAAAAAGTACTATCAAAATGATTTTGAATATTTTCTTGCTTGTTGATGGCTTAAAAGGCATTTTATTGACAAGTTTAAAAATATCTCCTAGGAGAAAACTCAGGTGAAAAAGTGAACCGCATATGACCCAGAGGCCCATATGCAATTCATTTTTTCTCCTAAGTTTTCTACTGGGAGACAATTGTTCTACTTCCTTTTGTAATAAGCACTTTGCAATTGAAAAAGTACCAAAAAGTAGGCAAAAGAGCAACATCAAAATGATGTTGATTATTTTCTTGTTTGTGGCATTTTAACCACTTCAGGATTCTGCGTACGCATAAGTACGCCCCTGAATCCTGAAGTGGTTTCCATGGAAACATACGAGCGGCCGTTCCATGTCAGTTCACGGAAGGTGTCTCCGTGAACACCCTGCGAGCCTCCGATCGCGGCTCGCAGGGTAAATGTAAACACGCGGGGAAAATTTTCCCCGCTGTTTACATACATACGGCGCTGCTGCGCAGCAGCGCCGTAGAGGAGATCGGCGATCCCCGGCCACTGAAGCCTATCTGAGGCGGCGCAGGACGGATTTCCATCCTGCGCCGCTAACAGGGGGAGAGAGAGGGAGGGAAGGGGAAGGAGGCCAGAAAGCGCTGCGGAGGGGGGCTTTGAAGAGAGCCCCCCCCCGCAAGTGCAAACAGCCGGCGGCGATCAGACCCCCCCAGCAGGACATCCCCCTAGTGGGGAAAAAAGGGGGGAAGTCTAATCGCCCTGCTATCTGATCTGTGCTGCGGGCAATTTCCCTTTTCTCCTGAGTTTTCTCCTAGGTAATATTTTTAAACTTTTCAATAAAATGCCTTTTAAGCCTCCAACAGGCAAGAAAATACTCAAAATATTTTGTATAGTACTCTTTCACCTACTTTTTTGGACTTTTTTTGTAGAAACGTGCTGGAAAGTTATTTTAAATCGAAGATAAAAAATTATCTCCTAGGAGAAAACTCAGGTGAAAAAGTGAATTGCATATGGCCCAAGGTGTGAAAATATCACCTAAGTGAAAAGTCAGGTGAAAAAGTAAATTGCATATGGGCCAGAGAGAGTGTGTGAGAGATGCAGCAGGAGAGAAAATGGCTCATATGCAATTATCTCCTAGGAGATCATTTTCAGCTTCTGTAAAAAATAACATTTCAGCATTTTGCAATTGAAAAAGTACCCAAAAGTTGGTGAAAAAGTACTATCAAATTTATTTTAAGTGTTTTCTTGCATCCTGCTGGTTTAAAAGGTATTTTATGGCTAGGTGTGAAACTGTCACCTAGGAGAAAAACTCAGGTGAAAAAGTTAATTGCTTATGGGCCAAAGTGAGAAAAACAGCCAAAAATAAAAAGTGAGATCCTGAAGAGTAGAAGAAAAATGAAGAGAGGCAAAAGGCAAACAAAAACAGGTAGGTGTGTGTAATGCTGGGCATACATGGCTCGTTTTTTATTATCAATCGAGCCGCTGATGGCTCGATTGATAATATCCGACCTGTCCGATCACCGCGCCAGATCGACACCGCGCTCGATCCCCGCGGGCGGACAATGGAAGAAACGAAGCGCAGATAAGGAAGTGCCCACGGGGACGAGTGGGGTTCGATCCACGCACCCGCACTGACGAGCGGGGACGCTCCACCATCGAACCAGCGGCTCGACTCCGGCGCACAAACGAGCCGTCTATGCCCAGCATAAGGGAAACAAGAACCAGACAAATAGAAAAGGCAGAGATGTGGCAGAAAGACAGAAAGAAGTATCGGAGGGGAAGGCATGAGATTGGATATGGCAATACATAAACCTTAAACTTACAATAGACATTACAAATTATAAAACTAGAAGAACCACCCCCAATAGATTTCAAATAAACCATAGGCACCATTTACTGTGGCTTTAAATAAACTATTTAAAGGAGTTCTTTCGCGAAAAAAGTAGGCAGTTAAAAAATGTGACAGATGACAGGTTTTGGGCCAGTCCATCTTTTTAAGGGGGATTCTCGGGGCTTTCTTTGTTTTCAACAGCATTTCCTGAACAACAGTTGCAAAATGTAACTGACATAATAGTGTGCAAGTGATTAGGGAGGCCGGCTGGTATCTTGCTATTTTGGCAGTTAAACTGTTGTTCAGGAAATGCTGTTGAAAACAAAGAAAGCCCTGAGAATCCCCCTTAAAAAGATGGACTGGCCCAAAACCTGTCATCTGTTACATTTTTTAACTGCCTACTTTTTTCGCGAAAGAACCCCTTTAAGTAATACTGAAGCAAATACAAAAAAAAACAGATACCTATAGAGCAGGAAGGCTGTATAGCCTATAGAAATAAGCAGCAAATTAAGTGTCATCACTCAGGGAGTGCCGTATATTAAAAAAATGGTTTATTCATCAGTCAAAATAGCAAATTACACCTATCAACCCACTAAAAGCCAGGCTGTGAAGCGCTCCATATACCATTCCCACTAGAACCTATAGAGCCTTTCCTGTCCTCGCTTGGTCCAGCGCTGTCACCCCTATTCCAGGTATACAACAAACAGGTTGAATGCGCCTTCAGGGACCCTCTGAAGCCTTGGTAAGAATTCATGTCCCTGAGTGCTTTTGAAGATGGGCGACTCCGCACTGCACATGTGGGAGTGAGCGCTCGGGAATACACAGGTCAGAGCTTTTCATCTTTGGAAGCACTCGGGGGAAACTGGAGTGCTTCCAAAGCCTTCTGAGGGCTCCTGGAGACAACAAACTCAAAAGAGGGACAGCACTGGAACAAGGACACTGATAGAGGACAAGGAAGGCTCTGCAATGGGATCCCATTTATTATAAAGAAAGGAGTCGCAGTGGATTACACAAAAAATGCATGCAACCATGCATTAAGATTCCACAGTGAATTGCAATGCATGGATGGAAATATCACACAGTACGGTCAATGCACGACTAATGTCCCTGCAAATTGCATACATGTTCATTTCAGAAAATGCAACTAGCAGTGTACAGATAGAGATAAGGCCTTAGATTTAAATAGTTACCTGTTCCGGACGCTGGACCAGCTTCTCCTCTTTCTCCACCAGTGGCGATACACTCCCAACAACTTCTTCTGACTTCCGATCACGTTATTATCGGGGCTCAAAGGATAGTGTCAGCAGTGCAGCACCACTCGGTGGTGGAAGAAGAGTAATGAAAGAGTCTCTTACATCACCCCTCTTCCACCACCAGGTGGCGCTGCACTGCTGACACTATCCTCTGAGCCCCATCACATGTAATCAGAAGTCAGAAGAGGATGTGGAGTGTATTGCTTCAGGTGGCTGAAGAGAGTAAGCCGGTCCAGCGCCCGGAACAGGTAACTATAACCGCTCTCTGCACCACTCTGCATACCATGCCTTGCCTACCAGGCTGGAGAAGGCACACTTCTCCAGCAGCAGTAAAAATTCAGCCTTGCAGCCAAATAAAGTTTTACTGAAAGGTTAAAGGGCAACTGTAATCTGAAAAAAAGAAAGTTAGACATTCACCTATGAGGAGGGAAGTGTAACAATTGGTGTCAGCAACACAGAGTTTTTTCTGATTATTGGTGATCTACAGTATCACCAATAATACAGATGCTATACCTGATTATGTGGTGATCTGCAGAATCACCAATAATACGAGTATAGCTAGACACAGGACACCCAATGTGATAATGTGTTTTGTGCAACAGTATACAGAGAAGTTCTCTCCCGAGGAGCGGGAGATACAGACACTATTGCAGCCAAGGATTCCCTGAAGAGCAGGGAATCAGACTGCACTGCAGCCAGTGGACCCCTGAGGGGCAGGTTACCACTGACTGTGCTGAAGATGATCTCCTTATGTGGAGGAGATACAGACTGTACTGCAGCCGATGATTCCCTGAGGAGCAGGGAACCTTGGATGGTACTACAGCCAGTGGACACCTGAGGGGCAGGGACCACTGACCGGGCAGCAAGAGTGGTAACTGGTGAAAATGAGAGATGTGATCGGGCTGCAGCCAAGGATTCCCTGAGGAGCAGGGAATCAGACTGTGCTGCAGCCAAGGATTCCCCGATGGACTGGGAATCAGACTGTACTGCAGCCAGTGGACTCCTGAGGGGTAGAGACCACTGCCTGAGCTGCAAGATGGTCTCCTGAGGAGCAGGTGACCCTTGCAGCTAATGAACACCTGAAGAGCAAGCGTCACGGACAGTACAGGAAGGATGATCACCCAAGGAGTGAGTGACAGCCAGAAAGGTCAGACAAGCCAGGTCGGCAACACATGGACAGATAAGGTACAGAGACAGAAGACTGATTCGGTATCCGGGTACAGGCAAATGTTGTCAACAGGTTAACAGATAGGCAAAGGTACCGAATCAGTAAGCAGGAGAGTGGTCAGGAAAGCCAGAGATCATAACAGGTAACAGTATATATGTCAATACTAGTCTTAGGTGTGAGGTCCTTGGTCTCAACACCTGGGAACTCGTCTAACAGATAAACAGTAGGAATGTAGCAATCTCCTAGTCTTAGGTGTGAGGTCCTTGGTCTCAACACCTGGGCACTAGTCTAACAGATAAACAGTAGCAATGTAGCAATCTCCTAGTCTTAGGTGTGAGGTTCTTGGTCTCAACACCTGGGGACTAGTCTAATAGAATGGTAAGCAAGTATCACAATACAATAATACTTTAAAGGCTATCCACGGAATCTGACTAAGTGTGAATTCCCAGCTCCGGCTGGTTCTAACACACTGCAAGATCTGACTGGGGTCTGAGCGCTCACACGTAAGCATTCGCAACAGCAGACAACTTGCAACTTCCAGGCAAGTCCTATATATACCCAGAGCGCTCCACAGCGCCGCCCCAGTCACTCAGCCAATCCGGAGCATAGCTGGGATCAGCTGATCGGCATGATCAGCTGACTCCCCTTCTGCTAGCATAAAGGTCCTGTCGCCTGGCGCATGCGCGCGCGTGTAGCTCTCAATCTGTGTGCACTAGAAGGACCAGGCGAACCAGCAGCATGTTGCTGCGCGGCTGGAACGCGGAGATAGCCGCCCTGCCGCTTGCCCACGCGGCGGCATCTCTGCTATTCATTACAGGAAGGCTCTGAATCCCTTAGAGCCTTCCTGTTCCTCTCTGCATTCCCACGTTCCACTGCCGAGCCCCATTCAAGGTATTTTTGGACTGCTACGGAAGCTCGGGTGCGCACGTCTTGGGTAGTATTTGGAGACCCTGAAGACACAGCCAGTGGGAGATTTGAACGGGAGCCGGGCATTGGAACTAGGGGACACACAGAGGAACGGGAAGGCCCTAAAGGATCCAGATACTTCCCCCCTCTTAGGTGAGTATCTAGCGTTTTTGCCTTACAATGTTACAGCTGTCCTTTAACATGCATATATATATATTAATGTAACCATGGCAATCCCATGTGGCTTACACTCCATTCTCTTTGTTCTGGCCTACCAGAGGCAGTGGTGAGCAAGACAGTGACGTGACAGGAAGAGACACAGAGAGATGATGAAAGTGGTAGCAAGATGAGGAGAAGGGTTGTAGAGAGACTATTGAAGTAGGATGGTGGAGGGAGATAGATACAGGCCACTGAACAGATGTTTCGAATAAAGCAGCCAGGAAGTGTAGCTTTCTGTGTTCAGGGGGTTTATCCAAAAAATTAGGCATCCATGGCATCTCTACAGATACGTACTTTCCTGACCTGTGTAAATATTGATTATTTTATACACCTAGAGAGATAGTAAAGGATGCCTGAGATTTTACCCCCTACTTTGTGCAGAGTGCTTAGTAAGCACGGAACTGTTTGCACAAATAGAGATATGTGAATTTTGAGCAGGTGTCCAGCAAATGTATATTTCGCAGTATTCAAGATTTATAGCCTCTACATACTGAAATTGAAAGATAACATTTATTGTCCTTTGATTAATGAATTCCATGTAGGGATAATAAGTTTTATTATTACAGTGAAGTTGCACTGTAACAGAACAAGAGCACAATAGACAGGGCCGGCGCTACCATTAAGGCAAAGGAGGCAGCTGCCCCAGGGCCCCAGAGCTTGTAGGGGCCCCCAGTGGCTACAAGAGGAAAACATTTTTTTCAAAATCGGCCTTATAGTTTTTGAGAAAATCGATTTTAAAGTTTCAAAGGAAAAAAAAACACATTTAAAAACCTGCCGACTTTAATGGTTAATAGCAAATCCACCTTAAATGCTAGAAACCCTAAATTTGCAGGGTATGTTAAGGAGATCATTAGGAATAAGAGGAAAAAACAATTTTTCAAAAAGACCTTATAGTTTTTGAGAAAATCGATTTTAAAGTTTTGAAGGAAAAAAAGTATACTTTTAAATGCGGTAAATGTCACTTTTAGTAGCAAACCTAACGGTAGTGTAATTTTACATGCATCAAACGAAAGCGCAATAAATTTCCTGACGGGGTTTCCAGGGGGTCCATACGCAGCCGCAGCGCTTTGGCCAGGGATCGCTATACAGCCGCAATATGGCTGTATGAAGATCCCTGGCATGTTTTCCTATTTTCCCAATTTTTTTTTTTTAATGTTTAGAGTGTGGGAATTTAAAAAAAAAATTGTGGGGTCCCCCCTCCTGAAACTTTTTAACCCCTTGTCCCCCATGCAGGCTGGAATAGCCAGAATGTGGAGCTCCGACCGATTGGGGCTTCACACCCTGACTATACCAGCTGCAAAAAAGGTCTCTTTGTTCCGGGGTATATGTTGGGGGGGCCCCCCAGGTTTATTTTGCCCTGGGGCCCCATTGTTGCTTAAACCGGCCCTGACAATAGACAACTGAAACAACAAAAAAGAGAAATCTCACAATGAAAGAAACATAAGAAACATGAGTTCACTGGTGGTGTGAGGGAGAAACAGAGGTATGGAGCGCAGTTCCAGTGTGTTCTCTGACAACACAGTCATCTTCTGGGCACAAAAGATGGAAAGGAAAAACCTTTCATGCCAAGCACTGCATAAAGGACCTCTTTATTTCACTCTAATTCCAAGTAGAATACAGAAAACTGCTCAGCAGGAGTTAACAACTCTCTCCAGTGAAAGTTTCAAGTTTAAAGCGCTCTTGATTAACAAAGCTTCTTTGTGAAAATATTCATCGCTAGCAGTTCATGCTATAATAATTTCAAGGAATGCTTCAGTGCATTCACTCCTATCAACTACATTGTTAGACTCTTTCACAGTTACAGAATGTGTTTCATATCAGTTTATGGAACGTATAGCTAAAGTGACTAAGGCTCCTTTCGCGCTATGCTGCGTTGCAATAAGAATGGTGTTGAAAAGTTGCATCGTACGTTAGATGTGTGGTGCAACGTCATCAGTACAATGACAGTATGCTTCACAACCACAGTAAACGTGCACGTTGCCCTATAAATATACTGCATGCTATGTATTATATATGGAAACCGCCACACCGCACATACCATGGACATATAATTGTGTCATGTTGGGATGTGATTATATCATCTGTTGGGACAAAACGCAATGGACACAGTGTGAAAGCAGTCTAATGGTGGCCATACATGGTACCATTTTTTCATACAATCTTACCATTTCTATGTAATATAAGGGAACTGCCTAAATTATCCTTTCAGCATATTCACTTAATTTACCTTTATACTACATAGAAATGGTAAGAATGTATGAAAAAATTGTACCATGTATGGCCACCATAATGGTGGCCACTAATGATCCAATCTTTTTCATCCAATCTTACCATTTCTATGTAATATAAGGGAACTGCCCAAATTATCCATTCAATATATGCACTCATTTTACCCTTATACTACATAGATTTGGTAAAATTGGATGAAAAAGATTGGATCATTAGTGGCCACCTTTAGTGGTTACATCCTTAATTGACTACTGCAGCTGACAGTTTTTGAACAATACCTCCCTCTATACATACATACATACGGTATTTGGTTCCCTTCTTCCTGTGAAGAGAAGCGTCTATCCTTAAAGTACCCCTGAACTGGGTTTTTCTCAACATATTTTTAATTCTCTTTTATCTGTGGTGCTGTGACATATGTCACAGCATCATCCTCAAATTCCAGCACCCCATGTGGCCCCGCTCTGCTCAGTTATAATATTCAACTGAGCAGAACGTCAATTGTCAGCGGTGAGGAAGTGGCAGTTCCCTCTCCTTTCTACCCATCCTTAGGAATGCCTCCGCTCATCACTTATGGTTCTGATATGCTGTACTGCACACAGCACACACAGGAGAACTGCGACATGTGTGGGCTGGTGGAAATTGACCGCCACAATGGATGTTCTGCTCAGTCAAATATTATAACTGAGCAGAGCGGGGCCACATGGGGTGCTGGAGTGTGAGAATGGTGCTGTGACATATATCACAGCACCACAGACAAAAGAGCATTAAAATATGTTGAGAAAAACCCAGTTCAAGGTTACTTTCATCTACCTTCAAAAACCTCCCTTTTACGGAGGTGGAAATATTACTGGTGAACACAACTCAACCTGCACACCCAGGCTGGACTTCCATACAAAGTTGTATTGGCAGGTACAGCAACATCACTGGAATTTAGTAGGTGCTAATTCAGCAAGCTGTAAGGGAAAGTACGGTAGATATTCCATTCTAATTAATACAAATGTACACAGCTTGGAAATGGACCAATCAAATCCAGCAGTCAGAAATGTTGTACTGGTCATTCTATGTTTTCTGCATTAAATTTGCATGCAAGTTAGAATAATCAACTTCTCGATGACGATCTTTATCCACAACTACATACCTACAGTATGTACATACTCATGAACACATTGAAGAAAGTGAAACCAACAACAGAAAAAGTATGCTACAATAAATAAAAACTATATACAGCCTGCCTTGCTAGAAATAGGACGTAAGACCTCAGGACACTAAATATTATAAAAGTGCTTAGGTCACTGCTGAACAGAGATGGTTAAAGGACATTGGTAATTCCAGTGATTCCAGCTAGAATGAAAATTGCATGCAGCTTGGGTTTGGGCCAATCAAATTCATTGTAATAGTTTGCATTTCATTAAAGAACATCGGAAGTGAGAGAGATATGAAGGCTGCCTTATTTATTTCCTTTTTAACAATGCAGATTGCCTGGCTGTCCTGCTGATCCTCTGCCTCTTTTAGCCATAGACCCTGAACAAGCATGACTAAAGCTTGACTGGATTAGCTGCATAACGTAGTATGGATACAAAGGCACCAGAAGGATAAAAAGATCTAAAGTGTTTACAAATGGGGAGGTAGTGGTGGACTTACCTACTCCAGGCAGACACAAGAAAATGCGATCAATTTTCAGCAAAACAATTTATTTACATACTCCAGTAAAATACAATGTGTCTCACGGGAGAGATCCGCTTCCTGAGGCAATAAGATTGAGCATATACAAAAACAGGTCTAGTACTATGCCAAGCGCCTCTGTGAACCTTCATTTACCAATGCATACACCTTCATTTACCAGCGCATACTACACTATATTGGGATCTCGGTGTCCCTCTTTTTGGATTAGCTGCATGCTTGTTTTAGGTATGTGATTCAAACACTACTGATGTACAAAAGATCAGCAGGGTGCCAGACTACTGGTATTGTTTAACAGGAAATAAACATGGCTGCTTCCATATCCCTCTCACTACAGGTGTCCTTTAACCATATCTACTGTTGAATGAAACCAGGCCCCATTTTAGCAAGGCCCCACCTCTTTCATTTACTATTTCATGGCTGGTGCGAAAAACGTAACTTTATGTGAAAGACACGATATGGATAGTCAAGAGGGAAGAACATGGTGAAGTAGGAGAACCAGCACAAATGAATGCTATTTTGCTGCATAGTTAGTGTGAATAAAAAACTTTATTAGTTCTATGAAATTAACATTTTTGTATCTGCATGTTTAGTTTTCAGGACTGTATCTTCTATCCTTCTGCACAATTCTTGTTGGACTGTTGCTGTATTTCTCCACAACAACCTATGTGGCCCAGGATCCCCGAGTTTATAAACAATTCCGCAACCCATCAGGACCTGTTGTAGAACTGCCAGCTAGTGCACAACTCGAGCCCTTAGTAACTTACACCAGCTTAAGCCAAGAAACAGAAGAGGAGCCACGTGTAAGAGTTGCCTAAAGCCAAGCATTTGTCACCCGTTGAGCCTTCAGTGGCGACTGTTTGTCCATTATCTCTGTTTTGTGCATAGAGAAAAGGTTTTTACCAGTGCTGTCACAAGAAGGGACTTGAAAGCAGGAGCATGAGAAAAGGCTTGACAAGGATGCAAGGAAATGAAACCATTGGCAGACTCAGAAACACCGGGAGTCATTGGTTTTCCAGCATTATTTATTCTCAAGTGTGTAATCAGAGGGTAGGAAAACACTGAGAAGGGTGATATTACCTCAAAGTTTACTTTTGCACATGTCTTCATGTGATATATTGCCAAGATTTTTTTATTTTAGTAAATTTTTTCACCATGTATTTTCACTGAAGATTCCCTGTATTACACAATTATGTGGTCGCTTAATAAAAGCTACTTGAGTGTAATGAAGTACATGACATTCCTAATGGTGCACTGCCAGCTGCCTCTGCTCTTTAGCCCAGGCACACCTGCAATCATGTAGACTGTTGGTGGCATTATAAATTCTTTGCTGAATTTTTGTAATATGTTAGGTTTGTATGACTTTTTGTATCTTCCAGTTGCCAAGTAAATTATATCCTTATTTTTTTCCATGCTTTATTTTAGGTTTAACATGTTTCAAACCAACTAAACACGGCTTTGTTCAACAGTAACTTAAGTCCTTATGTAAAGTCTCTGTCTAGGCATAAATGTTTTATATCTAATGGATACCTTTGCCACCCACAGGACTAGCAATGTAAGACTATTAAATACAAGATATGGTAAATACTTTTGTTTTGATGTTAAAAGCTCCTTCTATGGCTCTCTTGAATATTCCACCAGGAGCTCTTAGCCAGAATTATGCCTGCCTCTCATTTGGCTGGAAACCTCTTCCACAAACTCCAGCGGGATGGGGAGGGGGAATACATTTTGGCACATTCACACACTCTCCTGAATCCTGATTGAAAGAGGTGGGAAGCAGCAGATTGGCCACGCCTCCATTCCCAGGAGGCTGCATCGCATGGGTCAACATGTCTAGGTGTATTACCAGGAGTAGCAGCAGTTACATAACTGCTCCTTATATCACAATAAAAGGCACTTGCTTGTGTGACTGCATATACAGTATATATATATATATATATATATATATATATATATATATATAGATAGATAGATAGATAGATAGATAGATAGATAGATAGATAGATTTACACTTCTATTGCTAGCTTGGCTGTGGAGGGAGAGGAAGCCATTAGATTATATTTTTGCCATGATAGAGGCTATAACAGGAACCTGAGGTGAGTAACATATGGAGGCTGCCATATTTATTCCCTTTTAAACGATACCAATTGCCTGGAAGTACTGCTGATCTTTTTGGTTGGTAGGGTCTAAATCACACACCTGAAACAAGCATGTAGCTAATCTCGTCAGATTTGTCATAGACAAATCTAATCTGCATGCTTGTTCAGGGTCTATAGCTTAATATATTAGCGGCATGTGAATTAATTAAAAGGAAACAAACATGTCAGCCTCCATATCCCTCTCGCTCTCATGTTCCCTTTAATTATTCATACAGTGATGTGCAAAGGACAGCAAATTATAATAACCAATCAGCAGTCATGTTTCACGTTTCTGACTGCTCTCTTAATATTATAGGAAATTTTATTGGTTACTAAAGTCTATTGCACACCACTGCTCTTTGCACTGCCTTATTAATTATGACTGTATGTTATCGACCAACTAGAGTGGGATATTCTTGGGTTTACAACACCAGGTCGGTACTAAATATCATGTATATTTTAAACTGGCTAAAGAGCACATTGAGAAATCTTACAGTATTTTCCATGTCTCTTTTGTTGATCACCAAATACAAGTATATGATCAAGCTCTAATGTAAGCATGCTGTTAGTAAAATATTTCAGAAGGTAATGGGATTGTACCTACACTGCAATAAATGTTTGTCACAAATCTGTCCAACGACTAGAGCAATTTCTTACAAGTCATTCTTTCTCTTGAACTCTAATTCACACCGCTATTTCTGGCCTCTGTTAAACTTCCATACACCTCAAAGTGAAATAACAGGATAATCTGTTGATTAAAAGAAAGAATTCATAATGATTGCAATTGCATTTGCTCTATGTTGCGACACTGATCTCCTTTACTAATGCTGAATGTTTGGCAGCACTGCGTACCAAACTGCATACAGTAGTACGTTCTCGGTAACCAGTGCTGTGCAGCCCATAAGTAGAAATACCAGACAGTTGTGGCTGTGTAGAGTCTGATTTCCTTACTTATCACACACTAGATACATAGCTGTAACCTACAAAGTAACTAGTGTGTTGGCTTGGCACAGCTCGGGGGAGACATAGACATAGATGGGGGAGAAATAGGAGGCCCAGCAGGCAGTGTGCAGCTCCAGAGATATTTAACCACTTGAGGACCGTGGACTTTACCCCCCTTAAGGACCAGGCACTTTTTTTCCATTCAGACCACTGCAGCTTTCACGGTTTATTGCTCGCTCATACAACCTACCACCTAAATGAATTTTGGCTCCTTTTCTTGTCACTAATAAAGCTTTCTTTTGGTGCTATTTGATTGCTGCTGCGATTTTTACTTTTTATTATATTCATCAAAAAAGACATGAATTTTGTCAAAAAAATGATTTTTTTTAACATTCTGTGCTGACATTTTTCAAATAAAGTAAAATTTCTGTATACATGCAGCACGAAAAATGTGGACAAACATGTTTTTGATTAAAAAAAACCCCATTCAGCCTATATTTATTGGTTTGGGTAAAAGTTATAGCGTTTACAAACTATGGTGCAAAAAGTGAATTTTCCCATTTTCAAGCATCTCTGACTTTTCAGACCCCCTGTCATGTTTCATGAGGGGCTAGAATTCCAGGATAGTATAAATACCCCCCAAATGACCCCATTTTGGAAAGAAGACATCCCAAAGTATTCACTGAGAGGCATACTGAGTTCATAGAAGATATTATTTTTTGTCACAAGTAAGCGGAAAATGACACTTTGTGACAAAAAAAAAAGTTTCCATTTCTTCTAACTTGCGAAAAATGAAATCTGCCACGGACTCACCATGCCCCTCTCTGAATACCTTGAAGTGTCTACTTTCCAAAATGGGGTCATTTGTGGGGTGTGTTCACTGTCCTGACATTTTGGGGGGTGCTAAATTGTAAGCACCCCTGTAAAGCCTAAAGGTGCTCATTGGACTTTGGGCCCCTTAGCGCACTTAGGCTGCAAAAAAGTGCCACACATGTGGTATTGCCGTACTCAGGAGAAGTAGTATAAATTGGGGTGTATTTTTACACATACCCATGCTGGGTGGGAGAAATATCTCTGTAAATGACAATTGTTTGATTTTTTTTTTACACACAATTGTCCATTTACAGAGAGATTTCTCCCACTCAGCATGGGTATGTGTAAAAATACACCCCAAAACACATTATACTACTTCTCCTGAGTACGGCGATACCACATGTGTGGCACTTTTTTGCACACTAACTGCGCTAAGGGGCCCAAAGTCCAATGAGTACCTTTAGGATTTCACAGGTCATTTTTGTTTCAAGACTACTCCTCACGGTTTAGGGCCCCTAAAATGCCAGGGCAGTATAGGAACCCCACTAATGACCCCATTTTAGAAAGAAGACACCCCAAGGTATTCCGTTAGGAGTGTGGTGAGTTCATAGAAGATTTTATTTTTTTGTCACAAGTTAGCGGAAATTGATTTTAATTGTTTTTTTCCACAAAGTGTCATTTTCCGCTAACTTGTGACAAAAAATAAAATCTTCTATGAACTCACCATACTCCTAACGGAATACCATTGGGTGTCTTCTTTGTAGAATGGGGTCATTTGTGGGGTTCCTATACTGCCCTGGCATTTTAGGGGCCCTAAACCGTGAGGAGTAGTCTTGAAATCAAATGTCGCAAAATGACCTGTGAAATCCTAAAGGTACTCATTGGACTTTGGCCCCCTTAGTGCACTTAGGGTGTAAAAAAGTGCCACACATGTGGTACCGCCGTTCTCAGGAGAAGTAGTATAATGTGTTTTGGGGTGTATTTTTACACATACGCATGCTGGGTGGGAGAAATATCTCTGTAAATGACAATTGTTTGATTTTTTTTACACACAATTGTCCATTTACAGAGAGATTTCTCCCACCCAGCATGGGTATGTGTAAAAATACACCCCAAAACACATTAGACTACTTTTCCTGAGTACGGCGGTACCATGTGTGACACTTTTTTGCAGCCTAGGTGCGCTAAGGGGCCCAACGTCCTATTCACAGGTCATTTTGAGGCATTTGTTTTCTAGATTACTCCTCACGGTTTAGGGCCCCTAAAATGCCAGGGCAGTATAGGAACCCCACAAGTGACACCCCAAGGTATTCCGTTAGGTGTATGGCGAGTTCATAGAAGATTTTATTTTTTGTCACAAGTTAGTGAAAAATGACACTGTGAAAAAAAAAACAATAAAAATCAATTTCCGCTAACTTTTGACAAAAAATAAAATCTTCTATGCACTCGTCATACACCTAACAGAATACCTTGGGGTGTCTTTTTTCTAAAATGGGGTCACTTGTGGGGTTCCTATACCGCCCTGGCATTTTATGGGCCCAAAACCGTGAGTGGTCTGGAAACCAAATGTCTCAAAATGACTGTTCAGGGGTATAAGCATCTGCAAATTTTGATGACAGGTGGTCTATGAGGGGGCGAATTTTGTGGAACCGGTGACTTTTTAGATGACAGGTTGTATTGGGCCTGATCTGATGGATAGGAGTGCTAGGGAGTGACAGGAGGTGATTGATGGGTGTCTCAGGGGGTGGTTAGAGGGGAAAATAGATGCAATCAATGCACTGGGGAGGTGATCGGAAGGGGGTCTGAGGGGAATCTGAGGGTTTGGCCGAGTGATCAGGAGCCCACACGGGGCAAATTAGGGCCTGATCTGATGGGTAGGTGTGCTAGGAGGTGACAGGAGGTGATTGATGGGTGTCTCAAGGTGTGATTAGAGGGGGGAATAGATGCAAGCAATGCACTGGCGAGGTGATCAGGGCTGGGGTCTGAGGGCGTTCTGAGGGTGTGGGCGGGTGATTGAGTGCCCTAGGTGCAGATAGGGGTCTAATCTGATAGGCAGCAGTGACAGGGGGTGATTCATGGGTAATTAGTGGGTGTTTAGGGTAGAGAACAGATGTAAACAATGCACTTGGGAGGTGATCTGACGTCGGATCTGCGGGTGATCTATTGGTGTGGGTGGGTGATCAGATTGCCCGCAAGGGGCAGGTTAGGGGCTGATTGATGGGTGGCAGTGACAGGGGGTGATTGATGGGTGGCAGTGACAGGGGGTGATTGATGGGTGATTGACAGGTGATCAGTGGGTTATTACAGGGAAGAACAGATGTAAATATTGCGCTGGTGAATTGATAAGGGGGGGTCTGAGGGCAATCTGAGCGTGTAGGCGGGTGATTGGGTGCCCGCAAGGGGCAGATTAGGGTCTGATCTGATGGGTAGCAGTGACAGGTGGTGATAGGGGGTGATTGATGGGTAATTAGTGGGTGTTTAGGGTAGAGAACAGATGTAAACACTGCACTTGGGAGGTGATCTGACGTCGGATCTGCGGGCGATCTATTGGTGTGGGTGGGTGATCAGATTGCCCGCAAGGGGCAGGTTAGGGGCTGATTGATGGGTGGCAGTGACAGGGGGTGATTGATGGGTGGCAGTGACAGGGGGTGATTGATGGGTGATTGACAGGTGATCAGTGGGTTATTACAGGGAAGAACAGATGTAAATATTGCGCTGGCGAATTGATAAGGGGGGGGGGGGGTCTGAGGGCAATCTGAGCGTGTAGGCGGGTGATTGGGTGCCCGCAAGGGGCAGATTAGGGTCTGATCTAATGGGTAACAGTGACAGGTGGTGATAGGGGGTGATTGATGGGCGATTGATGGGTAATTAGTGGGTGTTTAGGGTAGAGAACAGATGTAAACACTGCACTTGGGAGGTGATCTGACGTCGGATCTGCGGGCGATCTATTGGTGTGGGTGGGTGATGAGATTGCCCGGAAGGGGCAGATTAGGGGCTGATTGATGGGTGGCAGTGAAAGGGGGTGATTGATGAGTGGCAGTGACAGGGGGTGATTGACAGGTGATCAGTGGGTTATTACAGGGAAGAACAGATGTCAATATTGCGCTGACGAATTGATAAGGGGGGGTCTGAGGGCAATCTGAGCGTGTAGGCGGGTGATAGGGGTGCCCACAAGGGGCAGATTAGGGTCTGATCTGATGGGTAGCAGTGACAGGTGGTGATAGGGGGTGATTGATGGGTAATTAGTGGGTGTTTAGGGTAGAGAACAGATGTAAACACTGCACTTGGGAGGTGATCTGACGTCGGATCTGCGGGCGATCTATTGGTGTGGGTGGGTGATCAGATTGCCCACAAGGGGCAGGTTAGGGGCTGATTGATGGGTGGCAGTGACAGGGGGTGATTGATGGGTGGCAGCGACAGGGGGTGATTGATGGGTGATTGACAGGTGATCAGTGGGTTATTACAGGGAAGAACAGATGTAAATATTGCGCTGGCGAATTGATAAGGGGGGGGGGGGTCTGAAGGCAATCTGAGCATGTAGGCGGGTGATTGGGTGCCCGCAAGGGGCAGATTAGGGTCTGATCTGATGGGTAACAGTGACAGGTGGTGATAGGGGGTGATTGATGGGTAATTAGTGGGTGTTTAGGGTAGAGAACAGATGTAAACACTGCACTTGGGAGGTGATCTGACGTCGGATCTGCGGGCGATCTATTGGTGTGGGTGGGTGATCAGATTGCCCGCAAGGGGCAGGTTAGGGGCTGATTGATGGGTGGCAGTGACAGGGGGTGATGAATGGGTGATTGACAGGTGATCAGTGGGTTATTACAGGGAAGAACAGATGTAAATATTGCGCTGGCGAATTGATAAGGGGGGTCTGAGGGCAATCTGAGCGTGTAGGCGGGTGATTGGGTGCCCGCAAGGGGCAGATTAGGGTCTGATCTGATGGGTAACAGTGACAGGTGGTGATAGGGGGTGATTGATGGGTAATTAGTGGGTGTTTAGGGTAGAGAACAGATGTAAACACTGCACTTGGGAGGTGATCTGACATCGGATCTGCGGGCGATCTATTGGTGTGGGTGGGTGATCAGATTGCCCGCAAGGGGCAGGTTAGGGGCTGATTGATGGGTGGCAGTGACAGGGGGTGATGAATGGGTGATTGACAGGTGATCAGTGGGTTATTACAGGGAAGAACAGATGTAAATATTGCGCTGGCGAATTGATAAGGGGGGGTTTGAGGGCAATCTGAGCGTGTAGGCGGGTGATTGGGTGCCCGCAAGGGGCAGATTAGGGTCTGATCTGATGGGTAACAGTGACAGGTGGTGATAGGGGGTGATTGATGGGTAATTAGTGGGTGTTTAGGGTAGAGAACAGATGTAAACACTGCACTTGGGAGGTGATCTGACGTCGGATCTGCGGGCGATCTATTGGTGTGGGTGGATGATCAGATTGCCCGCAAGGGGCAGGTTAGGGGCTGATTGATGGGTGGCAGTGACAGGGGGTGATTGATGGGTGATTGACGGGTGATTGACAGGTGATCAGGGGGATAGATGCATACAGTACACAGGGGGGGGGGGGGGGTCTGGGGAGAATCTGAGGGATGGGGGTGATCAGAAGGGAGCAGGGGGCAGTTTAGGGCATAAAAAAAATAGCGTTGACAGATAGTGACAGGGAGTGATTGATGGGTGATTAGGGGGGTGATTGGGTGCTAACAGGGGTCTGGGGGGTGGGCAGGGGGGGGGGGTCTGTGGGGTGCTGTGGGCGATCAGGGGGCAGGGGGGGGGAATCAGTGTGCTTGGGTGCGACATAGGGTGGCTGCAGCCTGCCCTGGTGGTCGATCCGGGTGCTAGTAAGTCACGAATGACGCGATCGCGCCGCCCATGCCCGTAAAAGGACCGCCGCCATTTGTCAATACGGCGGTCCTTGCGGGGTCCACTTCCCGGCCGCCAATTGTATATACAGCGGTCGGGAAGTGGTTAATAGATTTCATGCTGACATGCTGAAATCAATTGAAAATCTGTGTCTAGATTTGATCCCTTTCAGATTAGATTTGATCTGAGAGGGATTTATCTGATGTTCGAATCTGGTGGCTAGCTATTAGTGTATGGACACCTTTAAGCTCGTTTCACACTGTATGCAGCTATCCAGGTAGCAGCGCATTGCAGACAGAGTAGAATGGGCCCATTGCTTTAAATGCACAAACAAGGGTAGCTATGCTATGCTTCCGGGAGTAAGGGGAAAAACATGTTCTGAAAGATGTGGTCAACATGGAAAACAAAATCATTGATATTAATAAAAGCAAGAGTTGTCAAAAATTGGAGGACACTTTTTCCAAAAATAGACAGCAGAACATTTTGTACTTGGCCAATTCACCATGACTCAGTCCCCTCCTTAGAATTGGTCCCTACTCTATCTATGAAACTTACAAGCAAACATTTGGAATTCAGATTCTACAGCATGAAGAGTTTGTTAGTACCGGGTCCTTTCTCACTTGCTCTAGTGCAGCACACAGCATGCTGCTGTACTTAGGTGTATCTATAGGAAAGAAGCCTCTTCGAATGCAGAAGCAGTCAGAGCTGTGGAGGCCCCAACATTTACCTTTTTCTTCCTCCGGTACTGGGATCCATCCTCAAGATCATGTTTTTTTGTGGCTACACTTGTTATGGGTGTGAAAATCATAATGGCCACATCAAGAGAATTGGTGAGAACATCGAGGGTCCCCATTAAAGTTTTCTGAGGTCCTCATGTTTTTTAAGTATGACCCTGCTGCTGCATGCTTCTTTCCCAACAGTACACTTTAACCATTCACTATAGCAGCAATACTGTAACATTACAACACACACACATATAGTGTGGTCCAAGTCCATACCTTGTTTTATGTTTTTGCCTGAGGCTGATATATCATGAGGTAACCCAAAAAATGGCAAATATAATAGTCCAGGTGAGTGACTGTAAAGACACTGTGAAAGAGTGGCAACAAATTCTCCCATCCCTAGTTTCATGACACAATGGATTCTACAAGGGGATTGTGGAAAGCAAAGGCTAAAGCATTATAGATTAATCTATTTAGTAGTAGCATCATCAGCCATTACACTCAGTTTAAAAGACAGCACTTCTGTTAAAGCACATACACTGTTAAAGAGTGCAGTGTAGTGTAGTGTAGTTTTTTTTGCAGGATGTGCTGCTTATACCCCCTACCCTACCTTGAAGCAACAACAGGAGTCTGGTCTAGAAAGGATTGGAAGTGTCAACTGATGTCTAAGTCCCTACTCAAAATCAGGAGTCTTTATCATTTCAGCAGTCACATATGGAAAACCAAGGCCACATTTTTTCTTCGTTCCCCCCTCCCAGCCTGGCAAACTATGCACAGTCGCAGGGAACAGTTTCATATTTACCTGTTCAAGATGCTGGATCGGCTCTTCTTCTTCCTCCACCAGCTCTCATCTTCCTCCACCCAGTGACTACTGTAATGTCTCCTTCTGGTTTCTGATCACACTATATGACAAGTGATTGGGACTCAGAGCATGGTGTCTGCGTTGCAGCGCCGCTCGGTGGTGGAAGAGGGGTGGTGTAAGAGTCTCTTCTGCCACCTCTTTCACCACCAGGCATCATTGCAGCACCGCGGGTGGAGGAAGAGAAGAGGAAGAGGGAAGCCGACAGGTTAATAAGAAACTGCTCCCTGCACCCATTCTGCATTGGGCTGCATTAGGCAGTCTGAGATTAGCCGCCTGAGGATGCCCTGTCCTGACTTATCTCACACGGGCTAACACGGGCAGGGCTGCTAAAAAGTTAAAAAGGGGACCCATTGTGCATGTTTTCATTACAATAAAGAAAAATGCAAATATGGAAAACTATAAACACTTATCTAAACATAGGGAAAGGGTTGCAGATTTCTGGTATTCCAGTTTCTGGTTCACACTTTACAGTTCCAATCTGCAAAGCCTGTCTATAGCAACAAATTTCTGAGGTAATTGCAAAACCTAAAAACATTTCACCATATTTCTTGTGTTTGTCAGGGCCACTACTGGGAACTTGTAAAACATGTTTTTCAAAAGTTCAGTGAAGAATAAAATTGCAGAGGTTTTGGCAAGTATTAATTGTTAGTTAAAAATATTAAAATATTTTTTAAAGGTTGGCTGTATTTTTCTTATTTTTAAAGGGATACTGTAGGGGGGTCGGGGGAAAATAAGCTGAACTTACCCGGGGCTTCTAATGGTCCCCCGCAGACATCCTGTGCCCGCGCAGCCGCTCACCGATGCTCCGGCCCCGCCTCCGGTTCACTTCTGGAATTTCTGACTTTAAAGTCAGAAAACCACTGCGCCTGCGTTGCCGTGTCCTCGATCCCGCTGATGTCATCAAGAGCGCACAGCGCAGGCCCAGTATGGTCTGTGTCTGCGCAGTACACTCCTGGTGACATCAGCGGGAGCGAGGACACGGCAACGCAGGCGCAGTGGTTTTCTGACTTTAAAGTCAGAAATTCCAGAAGTGAACCGGAGGCGGGGCCGGAGAATTGGGGAGTGGCTGCGCCAACACAGGATGTCTGCGGGGGACCATTAGAAGCCCTGGGTAAGTTCAACTCATTTTCCCCTGACCCCCTACAGTATCCCTTTAATCTGTTGTGGGAATGAGTACTAATGATGGATGCACCACATTTTACTTGGGGGGTGGACGTCTGAGACTCTACTTGATATTCTTCATAGATATTGAGTCCTTTGCTTAATACAGTAGGGTCAAAATGTGAAAAAACCTGCCCACTGTTGGAAATGTATGTGCGATATGTGTGGCCTGATCTAATCCTACATCTTCTACCCTGATAGGTGCGTTTCACCAAATCAAAAAACATGCTTTTGCTCCCATTTCCTTGCCTCTAACGCAGGCGTTCTCAGCCAGAGTTCCCTGGAACCCCAGGGTTCCTTGAGGACTCTGCAGGGGTTCCTTGACATTTTACCCCATCGTGGGGGAAGTATAATAGAGCACACTATAATAGGTGGTACTGTAACAAGAAGCACTAATTTGGGGGGTCAGGAGACAGTATAATGAGTGGCAGTGTAATAGGAGATAGTGAAATTAGCAGCCTAACCTACTTAAAGAGACTCTGAAGCGAGAATAAATCTCGCTTCAGAGCTCATAGTTAGCAGGGGCATGTGTGCCCCTGCTAAAACACCGCTATCCCGCGGTTTAACGGGGGTGCCTTCACCCCCAAACCCACCCCCGCAAAAGTTGGTCGCAAACTTTGTCGTAAAATTCTCTTCCTGGAGGCAGGGCTAACGGCTGCAGCCCTGCCTCTGAGCGCGTCTATCAGACGCGCATCGCCGCCTCTCCCCCGCCCCTCTCAGTGAAGGAAGACTGAGAGGGGCGGGGGAGAGGCGGAGATACGCACTGACAGACGTGCGTGGGGCAGGGCTGCGGCGGTTAGCCCTGCCCCAACCAGGAAGCGCTCCCCCGCTGCACCGAGGGGATTTGGGGGTAAAGGGACCCTCGTTAAGCCGCAGGATAGCGGCGTTTTAGCAGGGGCACACATGCCCCTGCTATCTATGAGGTCTGAAGCGAGATTTATTCTCGCTTCAGACTCTCTTTAATGACCATGCCTCCTGAAAAATAAATGTAGGGGTTCCTCGAGACCAAAAAATTGTTTGCAGGGGTTCCTTGAGATCCAAAAGTTATTTACAGGGTTCCGCCAAGGTAAAAGGTTAAGAAAGGCTGCTCTAACGTCATTGGATCTCCTTGCACCCTGAGTGTCAGGCAGAATACTCTATTAACCAAATACAACACCCCAGCCATTCACTTCAGAAGACTGGGTACTGTGTGTCTATCCTTCATAAAGAGGAAGCCCCTCTTACCCTGCTTTACAGTCATGTATACACAATCAGATGAGACAAACATTAAGGTGCCCATACATCTGTCGACTTTGATGGCCGATCAACCAACCAATTCGATTATTATTATTGAATTGGTTGAAAATCTGTGCCGTCAAGTACAGGCCTGACCAATTATTCATACAATTTTGGGCCGAAATTGGTCACGCTAATCGATCACACCTGATGCAAGATGTTGGACCGAAGTTGGTTGATTGGGTGTGTGGCGGTACGGCGACCGATTTCAGAAAGTGCGACGAAATTACAAAACCCCTGCTGCTGCCACCCTAATGTATATGTGCCCCCATGAGTGCATTTATACATTACCTGTTCTGTGACAGCCTCCGCGTGGTGTCCCTCCATCTGTGGGTGGCTCTTCTGCATACACGCTGGTGGCGGCGTATAGTGTGTAACGTCATGCGCATAGCATGTGACGTTATGCGCCACTGCCAGCGTGTATGCAGAAGAGCCACTTGGAGAGATGGACAGACAGCATGCAGAGGCTGACACAGGACAGGTAATGTATAAATGAACTCATGGGGGGCACATTTATCCATTAGGGGGGCAGCAGTGGGGCGGACACAGCAGGCTCAGCTGATTCCCTGGAGAGTTCATGCTGAAATATGGGCAGCTTCGACAGAGATGCAAATCTTTCTCTAATTAGATTCGATTAGAGATAAATTTGTCTCTTTGTCGAATCTGCCCATTATCTTCTAATGTATGGCTACCTTTAAAGATAACTAAGATCAAATATCTGCCTAAAGGCCCATACACACGTCTGATTTTTCGGAACGACGGGTCGTTTGAACGTCCTGTCGTTCAGACGTCCGCCCGCTAAATCGGGCGTGTGTACAGACTGTCATTCGCGTGATAAGACTGAGTTTGATTTAAATAAAACAGCTCAGATATAGCTGATGTTTTGTTACTCTGGACATTGATTAGTGCATTGATTTACATTTGCTGACAGTCACCTTGTTTTACGAGCACTGGGTGTCTGCAGGAGGATACTTACCAGCCACACAAGAGAAGAATCATTTTGTGGGCATGTTTTTCTGCATGACTCTAGATGAGGGGACCCATCTCTTCATACATACTGATGAAGTGACATAAAGGAAAAACTACCCAGCTTTTTTCTTGATTACTGGTGTGAACAGTGTGATTCAGTATGAATAGCAGCCTCCATACCCAGGAATAATGGTTGGAGACAAGACAAATGGTTAGCATACAGTCCTCCATCTGCCTAATTCATCAGCGCCTTATACCTTTCAGCATTGTGGTATGTGAGATGGCTAATCCTCCTCCCCCTTTTCCCATAATGCACCATACTGTTAGGCACAGGAAGTCTTCAGTCCTCTTGTCAGGTTGGTGGCAGTGTTCTCTAATAAGGAGGGGGCTTATGTGTATCTATATGCACCTGCTAAAAGAAAAACGTACTACTCCCTTCCCCATGACTGTAAAGGGGTCTTAGATAGAGATGTTCAGCCATGAACTGCTCTCCTCTGTTCAAAAGTCAAAGGAATCCTTGCCACACTATATATCTATAAATCTGCTGTGGTTCCTTCAGAGACATTAAACAAAAGAAGGATGTAGATATTTCAGGTTTTCCATGCTACAAGCTAATAATGTGAGGCGATTATAATTGCTCCTTTCTCCACCCTGATTTCTACTTATTGTTTACTTAATCCTGCATCTAGAACCATCTGTTATGCATACAGGTTAAAAAATACACAGAAAATAAGCAACTTTATCAAAAACACTTATAGGGTATAAATTATTGTTTTTCAAAAGACATTGGCCCATATTCAATTCACTTTTTCCACTAAGCTTTCGCCTGGGTGATATTTTCACACCTTACCAATAAAATGCCTTTTAAGCCACCAGCAAGCAAAGAAATAGAAATCATTTTGACAGTACTATTTGTTACTTACTTTTTGGTACTTTTTAAATTGAAGATTACTAAAACGTTATTTTCAAGAGCAGATGAAAAATTATCTCCTAGGAGAAAACTTAGGAGAAAAAGTGAATTGCATTAGGGCCATTGTCAGTAACAAAACAATATGTAAAACATTGCTTTATAATCGTGTGTACTTAAAATACAGCAGTAAAGTGACTCTGACCACAAACCATTACATTTCATTACATTGCCTTTACATACAGATATATGTACACAGTATATTACCACAGTTGTCAATACTGTATTTTCACATTATTTCTAGGAACTCTCTGCCACTCAATCAGTACATCTTACTTTGCCATGTTTCTTATGGTCCGGTGAACATCATGTGGCAATTCCTAAGGAAGACACATTCATTAAATTTATGTGTAAAGCCTTTTTTGCACTTTGCATGTTGCTCTTCAATAAATTTGAATTTTATGAACAGTGTACATCAATAAATTATAGTAATACAGAAAAGGCAGAATTTATGGCATAACTGATAGTATGTGTCAGTTATAGGACAACATCCTGAAAGGACAGCAACACTTTTGATTCCCTGTCTAGCCTAGGTTCTTCTGAGTTTATAATTATTGGAGAGGTTAATAAAAACAAAACAAACTCATAATAAAAATTGTGACGAGCTCATTTTTAACTGATTGTTCATCACTGACTTTCGGTTACAGCAAGGACATACTGGTGTCTACTAAAAGATAGATATAATCCTATTGGTGGGTATTTGGGCCAGTCACCCCTAAAACATTTTTGCTAACAAAAAACCCCCCAAAAAAAAACCAAAAAAAAAAAGTTTGCAGCAAGATTTGAAAAAAAGAGAAAAGGCCAAATTCTCCAGGAAGCAATAGGCCTAAACTGTGAGAGCCAGTTCTTAGTTATGACCTATAGATGGAGAAGATGTCATATGAAAAGGGCAATGAGAAAGCTGGGTGAAGCCGCTAGTAGAAGATCAGCAATACTATCTATATTCTACTAATGCTTTACCATTCCTACTTCTCACACTAAACCTCCACCTACCTACTGCTAACACTAAACACCCCCCTATCTACTCCTAAAACTGACCTTCTTGCTATCCTATGCCTAACACTACCCATCACTTATTGCATATGACCTGCTACTGCCTATAAGTCTGTCGTCCAAATTACAAGCTTTAATCAACATTGCAGTCTATAACAGCACCCACGTTACCAGGTGCCACATGGCTCCCCAAATTATCATCCTCAGAATGGTCTGATGGGTGGTGATTGCAGGTGATCTGCCTTTGGGAGGTGTTACATGAGTGATACTCCGGGCCCTAATGGCTGTGGGAGGAGAGGCTTCTGTTCACTTGTCCTATAAGGCTACTAGCACAATAGTTTCCCATCTGTCCTGCTAGTGCTAGGCCCTGAGCGACTGGTTTATTTGAAATGTATTTTGCTGATTGGCTGTAGCCATAGTACAGGGGTCAGTAACCTTTTTGGCTGAGAGAGCCATAAATGACACATATTTTAAAATGTAATTCCATGAGAGCCATACAATATGTTTCAAACTGGGACAGTGCGCATGCACAGCAGACGGCTCGCGTCCCTGTTGCCATGGTGATGTGTATACACCAGGCAGCAGAAGTGTCAGACACCTCTTCAGCTTCTTTTGGGTTTCAACAACATCAGCAATTTCCCCGAAAGCCAGACAGGAGAAATACTGACTAACAGCTTGTACAGTTAGCTAGCTGAGTTGGGGGTTGATTCACTTTGTAGGACACGATAACCGCACTTTAGCCCAATAGGCTGCCTGTCAAGTGGCCTATTAGGCCAATAAAAGTGTGGGGATCTCATCCTACAAAGTCAATGGACCCGACAGGGTCCAGGGCGGGACAATTGGAGCAGCTGTTACTTTTTAGGGGAATGTGAGTAAGTTAGTAGTGCATGCTACAGCAGTAGCGTGCCTACTTTGAAATTTTTACTTGCGCTGCCACACTAAGCTGCGCTGTTTAAGCATTGTAACTTAGTGAATCAACTCCTACTGATATGTATGTGGGCCAGATGTAACCATCAAACGAGCCACATCTGGCTCCAGAGCCATAGGTTCCCTACCCCTGCCATAGTATATCAGCATGTGAAAATCAAGGTTTAATGTCAGTATTCATGCAGCTTAGCTTATTACAGGAGAGTAACACTCTCAGGCTGCTTCTAGTGCTGTAGGTTTAATTTCTGTGAATAAAGAGCTTAAAGGGAATCTGGAGTGAAAATAAATTTGTGATATAATGAATTGTATGTGTAGTACAGCTAAGAAATAAAACATTAGTAGCAAAGAAAAGTGTCTCATATTGTTTTCCAATAGAGGAAGAGTTAAAAAAAACTTCAGTTGTTATCTATGCAAAAAAACCTTCTCTGGGCTCTCTGGCCAAACTCGCTACAGTGCTATTTTCTGAAGCACTTCCGAGTCTCGGCAAGTCGCTGACGTCACTGAAACGCAGGAGGCTTCTCAGCTCTCATTGGTTAGGCGGAGGACCCGTTCTCAGTACGCGCTCCGCCGATGTAAACAGTAACTCTGATGCTCATGATTGCGTGTCAGCTGAGCAGCTGACACGCTGGATTTCTATCAGTTTATTTTTAATCCTGCAATTGTTTATTGGTTAGTTCTTGTATTGAAACCTAGTAAGCGCCCCTAATCATCGCCCGTGATAGCATTAGCTTTGGCTTGTTGCTGGGTAGCGCTCACTGTCTGATTGACTGTTGCTGACTATTGCCTTGTATCCTAACCACGCTTAACCTCTGATTGATTCCTATTGCCTTTTATCCCGACCACGTTTAACCTCTGATTGATTCCTCCTGCCTTGTACTTCGACTACGCTGTCTTGCAGCCTGGATTGACCTCTGCTTGAATACGGATTTGCCTGAACTGACTTTTGCCTGCCTTGACTACACTATCTCTGGAAAGTGTCTATCTGGACTCCCTCACTGCCACCAGGAACTCCTGGCACTTCTGCTACTTGGCTCACTTGTCTGAATAGCCTCATCTACTAGGCCTCAGGTGACTATCTTGTATATTCGTATCTACTGTGCCCAGTATTGTATTGCCAAGAATATTCAGGTTGTCTGGTGATTAGCTACCTGTCAAATTGTATGCTACATCTACCTGCAGGATGTATTGTAGTATTGTGTTAGGCAGGAGTTTGCACAGGTGTTACGGGCTGGGTTCTGGGTAAGTCATATGAGCATACAGCCTGACCTGTGGTTATTGACCAGACAAGCCTGACACACTTATACATCAAAGAAACAGTGAAAGACAACTTCAGATAAGATTTTACTGCAGGGTAGTTCAAAGGGTCATTGGCTCTGCTCTGTTTCATAGTTGAAAATGAATAGTGTAGTTTGTAAACAGCAAATATTAGAGAATGATGTAATGTTATTTAAAAAAAAGCTATATAACTGAAAAAAAAATATGAGACTCTTTTCTTTGCTACTTATGTTGAATTAATTATCCGTACTACAAATAAAATTCATTAAATTAAGTTTTTTTATTTTTGCTTCAGTATCACTTTAATTACAGTTGGTGACAATCCTACTTTAAACTATACTTTGGAGTGAGAGTGCTTTCATAGAAAGCAACCAGAGGAGGCCCTGGTGTATTGGTAACCTTTTTATGCCTTGATTCCTGAATCTACTAAGCTCTTGAAAATATTTGCCACATGTTTATATTCTTTGCTATATCACAGTGTTTATACTAGCCAGGTGACAGATATGCTCTTCAATCCTTTGGTTTATACTTCACTGAAAACGTAAAACCAACAGAAAAAACCTCTTCACAGGAAACACAGAAGAAAGTGGCTGACAAACAAGTCAGAGCTAGAATTTATACTGTAATTTTCAATTTATGAGCCGTTCTTTCAGATAGATGTTTCCCTAAAAATAGGTTACTGGTTGAAATGAAAACAGAAGCTATTCCTGCTGATCCAACTAATATTCTGAATTCTGTCCTTTATACTGCATGTTATAATGAAACCTAAAAATAAAAAGCAGAAAGGGTCTGAAGAAAGAAAAATAAACAATTTGAAGGGGAAAAAATAGTTGTGTATTTTGCTTCATTTCCACATCTGTGCACTTTAAATACACCTGCCAAAAGAAACATGAGGCCATCCCTGCTTGTCTCCTCGTAAAAATGATACTTATTTGCTGCCTACAATCCCCTGTTTACATGCACCTTTTATTGTAAGGCTATAATACTAAGAAAAAATGTAGTCAGTAGTGTCTGTGGGGAACTTCTAGATATATAGAACCTCCATGTCAGGAAAACAGTATATTTCATGGCTATTTCATGTGCATATGAGGTGTATGTGACTGAAAATACCACCTTTTACTATGACCCATGCAAGGACTGCTATAATTTGTCACCTAGACAACAGTAGACAATTTTTAATAAATGCTAGCCAGATTTTTTGGGATTACTGGTGTTCCCCATGCTTTACTCTGTTCTCCAGCTCAGAAGAACCCTGATAGGTCAGGCCTCCTGACTCTAAAACCTTGCCTACATAAGCTAATGACACTGCTAGGCCCATTCCTGTGCATCGGCTGCGTGCTTCACGAGGTCCTCCAGCAAAACTTTAATGGGCACCCTAATGTTCACACCTCTTCCCTTGCCACCCTTTGGTGCCCTTAAAGAGGAGCTGTTAGGTATAAGGTCTCAGAGAAAATAAACACATATATCAGTAGCTAAAGATTGGCTGTACTTACATTACATATGCATTTCACTGTCCATGTTTGTACTTCACAGAATTTGTATATAGTATATGCAGAGATTGATGCTCCTGACAGCTCATGGCAGGTTCCATGTTTATCTGTCTCCTATGAAGCCAAATGTGTCGTCATGTCCTGCCTGCTTCCTGATCACAGAAAAGCTCATACTGAATAACACTAGTGTGCAGTGAATATTAATTAGCCATGTGGCTAGGAACAATAGCGGACACCTGCAGTGTACTCTGCCCGGAGATTTTTCAGTGCTGTGCGCTGGACTGAGTTACAAGCTGCTGAAACTTGATCCTGTAACTTCTCCTTAGCAGCCGAGGGGAGGGCCCCAGAATGCTTTGCAGTATGGTATGCGGCTTGCGTCCTCTTGGGTCTAACAGCTTTGCTGATAAGCACACATCAAATGTAAGAGAGATTTTTATCTTCACTATTGCCTTTTTGGCTTCCGTCTAAACTGTTTAACACAGGAGAATAGTGGTTTAAATTAGCTTCTGCAGCCTGACAGTTACTCTTTAAGGGTTATAACAAGGGTTATAAAACTAACGTGGCAATCATGATCTTCACACCCATAACAAGTGTAGCCACACAAACACCTGATCTAGAGTATAGTCCCCTGTATCAGAGGAAGGGAAGGTTAGCAGTTGGGGCCCCCCACAGGTCTGGGCCCTCCTACGATTACAGGGGCTGCTCTCCTCTAGTTACGCCTCTATCCTCCAGTGTCAGCCGTAACCGAGAGTACCAGTACCACGTGACTCTCCACATGTTGTCACATCATACATGCGCTACTGCCACAGGCAGACACCAGAGGAGGCGCGCTGGCTGAGAGGTGAGACTTTAAAACAGAGCACGGAAATGGGGGTGGGGCTTCCTATACTGAAACTGACCCTATGCAGCCAACAGTGCAAATATTCTGCCACCAGTTTCTACTTGTTGCTTTAGCTGCACATTTTACTGCCCACGTCTTCCGCATTGATTTTATGCATAAGAGCAGTATATAAGCACAGGCTACTGTATACATGTTATTCACATGCAAAAGGAGTTCAAAACCCCTGTTTGAGATCAAGTAAGCAGTAAGTGCAGGTGTCTTGTGTCTTTGTGGATAGGTGTACAACTATAGGACAGATTTATATACAGTATGTGGAAACGCAGTGCCAACAGTAACACTTATCATTTACACTGAACAATGTGGGTGTACTTTGAAAATTTCACAAATTGAAATTTAGTTTTAGTTGGAATTTAAAGCAACTATGGAGTTATATTAATAATGTAGAGCCTGCAGCTGGGTGACATACTCACCCCATCTACAAAACTCCCTGGTAGAGTGCAGCTAGGTCTCACTGCTAAGTGTGACATACATTTATCAGAACATTTTTTATGAATAATGTATGAAAACATTTTGTAGAAAAAAAAGTTGCAGTTTTTGCAAAATAAAAAAAGGAAATTAGCTGGATCAGTGTGAAGATGGGCTGCTCTTCAGAGTCAAACATGCCATTCTAAGCACACAAAGGCCCGATGCACACCAAAACCCGCTAGCAGATCCACAAAATGCTAGCAGATTTTGAAACGCTTTTTCTTATTTTTCTGTAGCGTTTCAGCTAGCATTTTGCGGTTTTGTGAAGCGTTTTTGGTGTAGTAGATTTCAGATATTGTTACAGTAAAGCTGTTACTGAACAGCTTCTGTAACAAAAACGCCTGCAAAACTGCTCTGAACTGCCGTTTTTCAGAGCGGTTTGCATTTTTCCTATACTTTACATTGGAGGCAGAAACGCTTCCGCAATCCAAAAAATGCTTTACCCCGGGAGTATGCGTTTCAGCAAAACGCCTCCTGCTCTGGTGTGACCCACCCCATTGAGATACATTGGCCAAGCGTATCCGCAGCCGCAAGCGGCTGCAGAAACGCTGAAAAAGCCACTCAGTGTGCACCAGCCCAAAAGGAGGACAACCAGGTGCTGTCCTGATCCAGCTTGTAGTGGTCAGCCAAGGATTATTAACCAACTTGGAAGATGGATGACATCAGAAAACACTTGTATGTATACTGTCACACAAAACAATCATGAATGATTGTTCAAGTTAAAAACAAGTCATAATTTTAATCACATGGGATCAGGTGTGAGATTAGCATAGACAACAGCAGTAATTTAGCAAGAGGGATATGGAGGCTGCCATATTTATTTCCATGTAAACCATACCAGTTGCCTGGCTGCGGATTCTCTGCCTCTTTTAGCTATAGGCCCCGATTCATAAAGCATTCCCGCATGCGGGAATGCTGAAAACAGCTCACTTTACCGACCACATAGCAAAATCTGTATTCATAAAGGCTTTTTCTGCATGAAAAGCCGACATTCCTGAGAAGAACGATAAATCCCCACCTTGCGCGGTGATTATCTTAACAAAAGTAACAAATGTCAATTCATAAAGATTAGAGGAAGCGGTATGCAGACGGGGATTACCGCTACCTCTGATGTGGCGAGAAGTGTGCGGAATACATTGCAGTGAATGGGACAGACCTCCCAAGCAGCAGCAGCAGAGAGAACACCGCACGGAGGGACTCGGCCAGCTTCTCCTGTTTCCGCATGCCTCCCGACAGCCTAACGCCTGCCTACAGCGGAATATCTCCGCACTCCTATCGCATATAGAAACATTTTTATGAATGACCACCCAGAAGGCTGAAATACCGACAGCAGTGTTTCCCCGCACAGATTTACCTTACCAACAGCACTTTTATGAATCGAGGCCATAGTCCCTAAACTGCCTACTTTTAGCCATAGTCCCTTTTAGCCATAGTCCCTAAACAAGCATATGAAGATCAGGTGTTTCTTACATTTTTAAGAGATCTGATAAGATTAGCTGCATGCTTGTTTCTGGTGTGATTCAAGCACTACTGCAGCCAAATAGATAAGCAGGGCTGCCAGGCAACTGGTATTGCTTAAAAGGAAATAAATATGGCAGCCTCCATATTCTTCTCTCTTCAGTAGTCCTTTAATTGTCACAGCCAGATTAATATGGGGCCAGCATAATATACAGCCGCATTCTCTACAATCTTAATGCAAGACAATTATACAGTAATTTAAAAAATAAATAAAAAATTATATTTTATATATATATATATATATATATATATATATATATATATATATATATATATATATATCTCATTATATATATATATATATATATATATATATATATATATATATATATATATATATATATATATATATAGTGTTGAACAGGTCCTGAATTTGTATCTGTTCTAATTCTACTGAGCACAGGTGCACCGGTACACAGAGATACAATGTGATATAGCTGAATGACCTCAACTGTTCACTGGACCATATTTAAGAAAAGAATACAGAATAATTCAGCCTCTAAAGCCTCACAGTTTCCGAAACAGACATGCTACCCAGGATTTCAATTCCCAAAGTTCACAGGAGAAATTCACCCCTTGCAATGAATACATTTTTAATAAGTAAAGCAATAACACAAAAGGGTATATTAATAAAATACTTATTTTATCAATATGCATGAAAATCACATCACATGATAACACCATGAAGTAAAGGATTGCAGCTGTTTGGTCTACTACTGACCTAGGACATCCCAGAAGAGCTTGATGTCAGGCAGCAAGATGCTACATTAGACTCCCTGCACACTGCAAAGCCATTTTGCGATTCCGATTTGCAATTCCGATTTTCCCTGAATGCAATCAACAGAAAAAAATGGAGGAAAAAACGCAGCATGCAGTAATGATTAATAATCGGAATCGGATATCAAAACCGATTAAAAATTGGAATCGGAATTGCATGCAGTGTGCAGGGAGCCTTAGACAGCTAACTTAATACTCTATGGCCACTTTCCTGTAATCTGTCACTGGTGGGGAATCACAGGGACTCCTTTGCTACATTGGTTATTCTGCACCATGTTATCCAGAAAACTCGCATGTGGCAATAATATTGCAGCTGGCTCTTCTACTGCTGAGGTAATCTTCAGTTCTTTGTGACTGGACCACAGAATGCCGACAAAAATGCTTTTGGATTACAGCAAGGAAATCTAAAGCTATGGTATTCTTGGGGCTCTCCACAAATATGCCCCTAATCGTTAATTTCAACAAGGAGGCTACCATCTTTATGCCATTTAAAATGCTGCTCTTTTGTCTTCAGTAGACTTTGAGCCTGGGAAAAGCAAGAGTCCAATGCATTGAGAAAGGACCAGAAACACCTGGGTCCTTACTCAATTCACTTTTTCTCCTAGGAAATAATATTTTATCTTTTGTTTTGCAACTGAAAAAGTACCAAGAATTATGAGTAAAAGTACTATAAACATTATTCTGAGTAAAAATGTTTTCCTTGCTGATGGCTTTAAAGACGGGGTAAAAATATAACCTAGGAGAAAATTTAAGATAAAAAGTGAATTAAATAAGGGCCATATGGGGTGTATTTACTAAACTGCGGTAAGCAGAATAATGTGCGCTAAGTCTTACCGCATCATGAGTAGAGTGTAATGCATTGCAGCTAATTACAATAGAATCTCGTTATGGTAAAAATAGGAAAAAGAGGCTACAATTTGCACGAGCTCACCAAAATTAGACAGTTGAAGACTGGAAAAAGGTTGCCTGGTCTGATGAGTTTCAATAGAGTCATAATTTGGCATAAACAGAATGAGAACATGGATCCATCATGCCTTGTTACCACTGTGCAGGCTGATGGTGGTGTAATGGTGTGGGGGATGTTTTCTTGGCACACTTTAGGGCCCTTAGTGCCAATTAGGCATCGTTTAAATCAGGGCTGTGGAGTCGGTACAAAAATCCACGGACTCAGACTCCTCAGTTTAGGATTCCTCCGACTCCTCTAATTTGCATATTACAATCTTGTTGATTGAAAGTATGTAACATGAAATTCGTCTCTTAACTGCCAACGCTTAGGAATTTTAAAAGACAACTGAAGTGTGAAGGATATGGAGACTGCCATATTTATTCCCTTTAGTCATAGACTAAAACTAGTCCTTGGTAAGAGTACTTGTAAAAGGTACAGACCGGAACAAAGAACATTTATCCTGCCCTAGGCAATGTAACTGTGGGTACATGTAAGAATGATGTGCAGGTACTCTGCAGGAGAATGAGGGGATTCTTCCTCTATTACACATCTGAACATGGATCAGGCCCTAGGCAATGTGAATGTGGGTACATGTAAGAGTGATGTGCAGGTCTGCAGGGGAATAAGGAGATTCTTCCTCTATTACACATTCTTCATGCACAATCTGAACCAGGTTTATGGGTGATAGACAACACCTCTGTGTTCAATGTGCACAACATTCTCAGTGGATTCCCTGCAGCTCTGTGGAGAGTGCATATGTAGAGTATAGTACTACTGTGTAACAAAGTAACCCTGAGACAGATAAAATTAAAGTTTTATACATACCTGGGGCTTCCTCCAGCCCCCTTCAGGCTAATCAGTCCCTCGCTGTCCTCCTCCGCCACCTGGATCTTCTGCTATGAGTCCAGATACCTGAGCCAGTCTGGCCTAGTGCACATGCACAAACTCCGTCGCCGGGAGCGTACTACACCTGCGCAGCACTATTGCGCAGGTGCAGAATGCTCCTGGCTGTGGAAGCGGCATGCAGCCGGACTGTGCTGACTGGCTGAATTACCAGGACTCATAGCAGAAGATCCAGGTGGTGGAGGTGGACAGAGAGGGACTGATTAGCCTGAAGGGGGCTGGAGGAAGCCCCAGGTATGTATAACACTTTTCTTTTCATCCTTCTCAGGTACCATTTAATTCATAGTCAATTAACCAAATTTTAGCAACATATCAAATTATTTGATTTCATGAGCAAAGAGTAATGTAAAAGTAATAGAAAATGTACATTTACATTTGCATAAATCAGAATCAACGCAGAATTATTTCCATCTCATTGACCATCTCTATTAGTGACACAGCTACACATCAGGCTTTATACTTGCAGCATAGACATGATTTAGTATATATAAGAGATTCCTGTGTACACATCATATATATACAGTCACAATCAGATGTGTATATCTGACTTTAAAAATACGGGGACTGTTTTATTGAAGCAGCACAAGTCATTAATTTTGATTGGTTTACTTCATTTTTGTGGACTAAGCACAGCTATTACTGTATGTATAAATTATTTATGATGACTATTATCTGAGAAATAGAACATTTTATCATATTTTCTATTTTAATTACAGCTTAAATTCATTAGGAGTCGGAGTCGGTGCATTTTTTTTTCCGACTCCAGGCACCCAACATTGCCCAGACTCCGACTCCACGACTCTGATTCCACAGCCCTGGTTTAAATGCTACGGGCTACCTGAACATTGTTTCTGACCAAGTCCATCCCTTCATGACCTCCATGTACCCATCCTCTGATGGCTACTTCCAGCAGGATAATGCGACATGTCACAAAGCTTGAATCATTTCAAATTGGATTCTTGAACATGACAATGCGTTCCCTGTACTAAAATGGCCCCCACAGTCACCAGATCTCAACCCAATAGAGCATCTTTCGGATGTGATGGAACGGGAGCTTCGTGCCCTGGATGTGCATCCCACAAATCTCCATCAACTGCAAGATGCTATCCTATCAATATGGGCCAACATTTCTAAAGAATGCTTTCAGCACCTTGTTGAATCAATGCCACGTAGAATTAAGGCAGTTCTGAAGGAGACAGGGGGTCAAACACCGTATTAGTATGGTGTTCCTAATAATCCTTTAGGTGAGTGTATATAAAACCAGGAATAAGTGAAAAATAAGGGTTTAATAAACAAATGCAATAACATACACAAGGATTGTGACTGGCAATCTGCATTGACGTAATGCACAGCAGTAAACATGAATAATATAAACAAGCTATTTACAAGATATATACAGACAATACGCAGGACATAAGTATGTATATGTAGTCGAAAACTGGCAGTTCACAAACCAGGAGATCATACATATTAGTAAAATATACATATATCCAGGCACCTCACCTCAAGTTAGGAAATTTAAACAAGTTATTAGGGAGGTGCTAAAGGGGGTGTGGCAATAAAAATACACACAAATAAAGTTACGGTAACCCTTTGCACACTCACATGCAAATGTTCATACAAATGCATTCACATGTGAATACAAATAAGTAGTCGCTTAGGCAAAGAATCGTCAAGCATATTAAACCAAACTCGCTAACTGTCAGGGCTTATCACTTCCCAGCACAACGCCAGAGCCCAACAGGATGAATCCTATTAATGAGTCTGCTGAAAATCACACAGCTTACAATTTCAAAAGTCTACATAGAGTATCCAAGTGCTTCAAGCAAATCCTGGGTTATGGCCAGTAGTCAAAATAAATAGCAAGAGTTGCTCTCTCGGTACTTCAATGGTGATGTCATAAATAAAATTCTGGTTAACAAATCCCTTTCAGGTCACGACCTATCAGATTGTAGGAGCTTAACAGACCACTCAGCACCTTTGTGATGTATGCCCTGCATCTGGCAAGACCATCCTCCGTGGGGTGTCCGCTTGATGGTCATCACAGAATACAAGTACAACCTAATCAGCATCTACAGTGTTGGCCGTTTGTGGAAAAGAGGAAAAAATAGAAGACCAGCTTCTAATAGTGTAAGTCTATATTTTTTGATTAAAAATAGCTAAAAAGGGGCTGGTGAGGGTTAAGAAGTATTCCAGTGATGGAGTCAGCTCCTGGGTAGCTGCCGTTCTGTGTGGCTCCGCTACAGAGTGATGTAGGGCAAGGGCGCACGGAATACCTCGACATGTTAGCGGCGGTGTTATGTCTTAGACTGGCAGCAGAGATTCAGCGGTATAGAAGGTACAGAACGGCAGCCATCCGGGATACTTGATAACACCCACTTCTACAGGGTAACACTGAAGGTATGACAGTCAGTGTGGAGCTTGTATAACGGCAAATTTGTTGTCCCATCCCATCAAAATGGAAACAGGAAGTTTGGACGCTCGCTAGCAGCAGAAGTTTCAGCTCGATATTTAATGGGTGCCCTCCTTACCGATAATTCAATGTGAGCCTATGGCGATGCCGGAAAATTAACACTTTTGCAGGGGTTTTCTTTTATTGCAGCGGCGGGGATGGTTAAGGTTAGCCGTGGTGGGTAAGATGGTTAAAGTTAGCCATGGAGGGTAGGAGAGCTAAGGTTAGCCATGGTGGGGGGTTGGTTAAGGTTAGTGGTGGGTGGTTAACCACTTAAAGGGAACCTAAACTGAGATGGATATGGATTTTTCCTTTTAAAATAATACCAGTTGCCTGGCTCTCCTGCTGATCCTGTGTCTCTAACACTTTTAGCCACAGCCCCTCTACAAGAATGCAGATTAGGTTGTCTGACTGAAGTCAGACTGGATTAGCTGCCTGCTTGTTTCAAGTGTGTGATTCGGCCACTACAGCCAAAGAGATCAGCAGGACTACCAAGCAAATGGTGGTGTTGTTTAAAAAGAAACATCCATATGCCTCCCAGTTTAGGTTCCCTTTAAGGCTTCCTTGAATCAATCACAGTGCCTGTAATGAATTGGACATTCCCCCGCTCAGAGGCCATGTCCATTCACAAGAATGAAGGTGAATGAAAGTGAAAAAAAAAAAAACATTTCCTGTTAAACCAGAAAAAGTTGAATTACACACCACAGATTTTTTATTAAAAAAATTAATATAATTAGATCACTTCGAAAGCCCCTCACCCCATTTACCATGCAAACAAATTGGAAAGAAAGCAAGACAAAACAAACCAGTAAAAAAATCCATAAATAGTTGCCTTAGGGACTTTATATATATATATATATATATATATTCGTCATGAGGGTATATTACTGTTATTTTAGTAAATAAGGGCTTACAATTGATGTAATTGATGTGACACAAAAAACCCCAGAAAAAATACACCTTTATTTTCACATGATATATTGACGCCATATGTTGTACTAGGAACATAATTTAAATTTTGTGATAGCCGGGAATAATGGGAAAATAAAATGGGTGGGTTTTATTTATAGTAGCATTGCTTATTTTAAAACAATAGTAGATGGAATTGGAGAAAGTGTATTTCTTCTTTAATTGTGTGTATTTGCCTATAAAATGCATAGAAAGTAAAGTAATTGTAACGATCGGTGTCAGCACACAAAGAGAATCTGATTATTGGTGATCTGCAGTATCACCAAGAATACAGATATATACCTGATTATTGATGATCTGCAGAATCACCAATAATACAAGTATAATTAACCTCTGGACACCTGATAAAGTGTAAGTGTTTGGTGCAACAGTATATGAGCCTGGACCACCTGAGGAGCAGGTGACCCTAGACCGTATAACGAGTATCTCCTAGTTAGGGTTGGAGATAACCAGAGAGCCAGTGATTCCCTGAACTGTTGGGAGTCAGACTTTACTACAGTTAAAGGACTCCTATGAGACAGAGGCCCTGACTGGATTCTGAGGGACAGGGAATCCCTGCAGCTACTGGACACCCCACCGGGGGGGTCACAGGTAGAAGGGTCGGCCAGGCCGGGTCGGCAACACACGAGCAGATAAGGTACAGAGACAGAAGGCTGATTCGGTAACCAGGGACAGGCAGGGTTGGCAACAGGTAATCAGATATGCAAAGGTACCGAATCAGAGAGCAGGAGAAGGGTCAAGAGAGCAATAGGTCATAACAGATATCAAGCAGAGGCCTAGTCTAGAGTGTGAGGTCCGTGGTCTCAACACTCAGGAACTGGTCTAAAGAATAACACAGCAATGACACAATATCCCTAATCTTGGGTGTGAGGTCCGTGGTCTCAACACTCTGGAACTGGTCTAAAGAATAACACAGTAATGACACAGTATCCCTAATCTTGGGTGTGAGGTCCGTGGTCTCAACACCCTGGAACAGGTCTAGAGTATAACACATGTGACAAAGTCGATACCCAGGAGGTGATCGATTTGTCCCAGGTTGTGTTGGATGGGAGGTACATTCCACCTGGGATCAGACGCTACATCCAGTAGCAGCTCCGGAATAAAAAAGGTTTTGGCTGTCTGTCACATGGACAGAGGTTAAAAACCTTACTTGGGTCCGGAGCTGACCAGATGCAGAGTGGGCGGGCGCATCTGGTCGCCAGATCCTGGGTGGATCGATTGCTCTGTGTATGTGGGCTTCTGCTGGAGAAGGCTCACACAGGGTTAACAGAGCAGCTTTGAAAGGCTGGAGTAGGAGGAGAGAGAGTGGGTGTGACCAGCAAGGTCTGGAAGTCTGCTGAGAAAGACTTCACGTTTGATTCCAGGAAGCTGGTTTTGCTCTGGAGAGAAAGTGCAGGCTGCACATGGAGTTTGGTGTGTTCCTGATATTGAAAGCTGAATGTAAGCTGCTGGCCTGGACTGGCCTTTTTGTTTTCATTTGAACTGTACTTTACAAACTGCCAAAAGACTGCTGTTTAAGAAGCCTGCTGTCCAATAAACTATTGTTTGTTTTGGAAAATACACCTGTCTGTGCTGCTATCTCCCGCTGAGTACTCACCATTTGCAGCTGATCCCTCACAATTGGTGCTCGGATGCGGGCAACTTAGCATGCCTACAGCGACAGTGTGTTTGGCGCAAGAGTTAAAAATTTGAACAGCAGCATGGATGAAATGGTGAAGCAGCTGGTGTTGGCGAATGCGGCCTTGCAACAGGCTAATGCTGAGCAGCGGAAAACGAACACAGCCCTGCAACAACATACAGAGGCAGTACAGCAGCAAGCGGTTGCCCTGTGTGAGAGTCTGGCTGCAGCTGCGGAGGCCGATCGTCATACTGCTGAGGCTGACAGGAAAGCAGTGAGTGAGTTGGTGCAACAACTGGTGGCTCGGAACCAAGAGGGACAGCTGCTGGTACCTGGCAGTGGAGGCACCATCCGCGCAAGCCACTTCTTGCAGAAGCTGACTCCTCATGATGACGTCGAGGCGTTCCTGCATACCTTTGAGAGGACAGCGGAGAGGGAAGCCTGGCCTAAAACGCAATGGGCAGGATTGGTAGCGCCATTCCTGACTGGGGATGCTCAAAAGGCCTACTTCGACCTTGCCCTAGAGGATGCTAAAGACTACGACAAGCTGAAGGGGGAGATCCTGCGTAGACTTGGTGTCACCCCGGCGGTGCGAGCCCAGCGAGTTCACCAGTGGTCCTATTCAGCCGGATGCTCTCCAAGGTCCCAGATGCACGATCTAATCCACTTGGTAAAGAAGTGGTTGGAACCTGAGAAGTTAACAGCTCCGGAGGTCGTCGAAAGAGTTACCATTGACCGTTTCTTGCGCTCCCTACCGCCGACTTTGCGAAGGTGGGTGAGTCATGCAGATCCACAGTCAGCTGATGAACTCATTGCGCTGCTGGAACGTTATCTGGCTGCAGAGGACTCTTTGGCTTGGGCCACAGGACAGCGCTCAGCTACCCGGAGACTGGCAGCACCCCAGGGAACTGGTAAGACAAAAGCTGACTTTGTGGGGGGTGTGGTCAGTGAGCCAAGCTCTGCAGGCCGAGGTCGACCAGGCACAATGGTAAGAAGTCGATCCCCGGTACAATGTTGGCAATGTAAAGAGTGGGGACATATTGCTGCTAACTGTCCTCAGGCAGTTGAACCCATGGAGTGCGATTACACTCGTCGCAGGTCCTTGTTTGCGCGACCTGTGTATATCGCAAGCTGTGACTCTCATTTGGCGGTGGTAAAAATTGCTGGAAAAACTGTCCAAGCTCTCTTAGACTCTGGTAGCTTGGTGACCCTGGTGCATTCCAGTTTAGTGGACCCGGCCTGGCTGGGGAATCGTCGGGTCACAGTACAATGTGTTCATGGGGACTCTAAACAGTACCCCACCGCCCTTCTCACCATTGAAACAAACTGTGGACCTGCCACTCAGGAAATAGTGGTGAGCCCGAACTTGGCACATAGTGTCATCCTGGGGAGGGACTTTCCACTGTTCTGGAACTTGTGGGAAGGGGATAACTGTGGAGGCTCAAGAGAGCTGGAATCTAAAAATAATACAGAAATTGATGGTAATGAAATGTTTTCTCCCTTGGAGGTGTTTGCTGGGGACTCTGAGTTATCCCCAGAGACCTCTGAGGGCTCGGTCCTACCAGAGCTGGAGGTTTCTCGGGATAACTTTGGGACGGCCCAGCTAAGGGATCCTACGCTGGCAAAAGCGTGGGAAAATGTCAAGGTGTTGAACGGTGAACCCCAAGTGGTCGGGGCTGAGAAAGCATTTCCTCATTTGGCGGTACAATCAGACTTGCTGTACCAGGTTTGTAAAATTCAGGGTGAGGTTGTGGAACAACTCGTAGTGCCTAAGTCGTATCGCACAATGGTCCTAGACCTAGCGCACAAACATGCCCTGGGGGGACATTTGGGTACCGAAAAAACTAGGGACCGAGTCCTACAGCGATTCTTTTGGCCTGGGGTACATGGAGATGTAAAAGCTTACTGTGAATCCTGTCCCGAATGCCAAAGATGTGCTCCAGCTCCCCATTTTCGAAGTCCGCTCGTCCCCTTGCCCATTATCGAAGTTCCCTTCGAAAGGATAGCCATGGACCTAGTTGGGCCATTGGTTCGATCCGCACGCGGTCACCAATACATTCTGGTGGTAGTGGACTATGCCACTCGTTACCCAGAAGCGGTTCCCCTGAGAAATACGTCGTCTAAAGTGATTGCACGTGAGTTGTTCCACATGTTCACCAGAGTAGGTTTGCCAAAGGAAATTTTGACAGACCAGGGTACCCCATTTATGTCAAAATTGATGAAAGAAGTGTGTAAACTGATGAAGATCGATCAGATTCGTACTTCAGTGTACCACCCTCAAACGGACGGGCTTGTGGAAAGATTCAACAAAACCTTAAAAAATATGTTAAAGAAAGTAGTGGACAAGGATGGCAAAGATTGGGATTGCCTTTTGCCCTACTTAATGTTTGCAATTCGGGAGGTCCCTCAGTCTTCCACAGGTTTTTCGCCGTTTGAGTTGTTGTATGGGCGATGCCCACGGGGAATCTTGGATATAGCCAAAGAAACCTGGGAGCAAGAGGCCACCCCCTACAGAAGTATTGTTGAACATGTGTCTGGCATGCAAGATAGGATTGCAGCAGTGATGCCTTTAGTCAGAGAGCATTTGCAACATGCCCAGGAGGCGCAGTCTCGTGTTTATAATAAGTCAGCAAAGGTGCGAGCTTTCAGTCCTGGGGATCGGGTCCTGGTGTTGGTTCCCACGGTTGAAAGCAAGTTTTTGGCTAAGTGGCAAGGACCATATGAGATTATTGAGAAGGTAGGGGAGGTGAATTACCGAGTTTACCAACCTGGCCGGAGGAAGCCGGAACAGATTTACCATGTGAATTTACTGAAGCCCTGGAAAGAGAGGGTGGCTCTTGCAGCTTCCCAGGTTACTCAAGAATCCACCAAGGATGGAATAGAGCTGGTACAGGTGGCTGAGGCGCTGTCTGTTTCACAGAAACGGGAGGTCCGAGAGTTCCTCTTACGGAATCGAGAGGTGTTCTCGGAACTTCCGGGTTGTACCCAAGTCATCAGGCATGATATTGTGACTGAGCCCCATGTACAGGTCCGCCTTAAACCTTATCGAATACCTGAAGCTCGCAGACAGGCCATAGCAGGGGAAGTAGAAAGAATGCTGGAACTGGGGGTTATTGAGGAGTCCAACAGCGAATGGAATAGCCCCATAGTTCTAGTTCCGAAGCCTGACAGATCCATTCGTTTCTGTAATGACTTCAGAAAATTGAATGAGGTGTCAAAATTTGATGCCTACCCTATGCCAAGGGTAGATGAGTTAGTCGAAAGGCTGGGCCCCGCAAGATATGTCA
The DNA here is from genome assembly GCF_040937935.1 of Hyperolius riggenbachi. Taxonomy (NCBI): domain Eukaryota; kingdom Metazoa; phylum Chordata; class Amphibia; order Anura; family Hyperoliidae; genus Hyperolius; species Hyperolius riggenbachi. The sequence goes on from NC_090649.1 coordinate 284,821,175, forward strand.
CCACCTTAGATCTGACCCGGGGATATTGGCAGGTGCCCTTATCTGAATCAGCCAAGGAGAAGACAGCCTTCTCGACTCCCCAAGGGCTGTTTCAGTATGTCAGGATGCCGTTTGGGTTGCAAGGGGCCCCAGCCACCTTTCAAAGGATGATGGACAAGATCCTCAGGCCGCATCAGCGGTATGCTGCGGCTTATTTGGACGACGTTGTCGTCTTCAGTACAGATTGGGAAAGCCACCTTCCAAAAGTCCAGGCGGTCCTGGATGCCATTAGAAAGGCGGGGCTGACAGCGAACCCCAAGAAGTGTGCAGTAGGGTTGGAGGAGGCTCGTTACCTGGGGTACACAATTGGGAGAGGTCTGATTAAGCCCCAAGTGCAGAAAGTGGAGGCCATAAGGGACTGGCCTAGGCCTACCACGAAAAAGCAGGTCAGGACCTTCTTAGGTTTGGTGGGCTATTATAGGAGGTTCATTCCAAATTTTGCCACTTTGGCCACTCCCATTACAAACCTCACAAAAGGGAAAAGTTCCTCCATGGGTGCATGGGGACAGGAGGCTGAAGAAGCCTTTCAAGGTCTTAAGGAGGCATTGTGCAGGGGTCCAGTCTTGATCACGCCTGATTTTAAAAAAGAGTTTCTGGTACAGACAGATGCTTCAGCTGTGGGGTTAGGAGCAGTCCTATCCCAAATCGTCAATGGAGAGGAGCACCCAGTTGTGTATCTGAGTCGAAGGCTGACCGCAGCCGAAGAAAGATATAGTATCGTGGAGCGGGAGTGTCTGGCCATCAAGTGGGCACTCGAGGCTCTGCGGTACTATCTCTTGGGCCGTCGCTTTCGCCTCATTACCGACCATGCTCCTCTCACATGGATGTCTCAAAACAAGGAGAAAAATGCAAGGGTAACGCGCTGGTTTCTGGCATTACAGCCCTTTAATTTTTCTGTGGAGCACAGAGCTGGAAGACTGCATGGCAATGCAGATGCTCTATCAAGGGCATTCTGTCTTGCCGCAGACTGTGTCCGATCCCACGGGATCGAACAGAGGGGGGGAGTATGTGACAAAGTCGATACCCAGGAGGTGATCGATTTGTCCCAGGTTGTGTTGGATGGGAGGTACATTCCACCTGGGATCAGACGCTACATCCAGTAGCAGCTCCGGAATAAAAAAGGTTTTGGCTGTCTGTCACATGGACAGAGGTTAAAAACCTTACTTGGGTCCGGAGCTGACCAGATGCAGAGTGGGCGGGCGCATCTGGTCGCCAGATCCTGGGTGGATCGATTGCTCTGTGTATGTGGGCTTCTGCTGGAGAAGGCTCACACAGGGTTAACAGAGCAGCTTTGAAAGGCTGGAGTAGGAGGAGAGAGAGTGGGTGTGACCAGCAAGGTCTGGAAGTCTGCTGAGAAAGACTTCACGTTTGATTCCAGGAAGCTGGTTTTGCTCTGGAGAGAAAGTGCAGGCTGCACATGGAGTTTGGTGTGTTCCTGATATTGAAAGCTGAATGTAAGCTGCTGGCCTGGACTGGCCTTTTTGTTTTCATTTGAACTGTACTTTACAAACTGCCAAAAGACTGCTGTTTAAGAAGCCTGCTGTCCAATAAACTATTGTTTGTTTTGGAAAATACACCTGTCTGTGCTGCTATCTCCCGCTGAGTACTCACCATTTGCAGCTGATCCCTCACACACAGTAATAACACAGTAATAACACAGTAATTTGGCTAAGTGTGAATTCCCAGGTCCACCTGGTTCTAACACACTGAGGGATCTGACTATGGTCTGAGTGCTAACACATAAGCATTCGCAACGGCAGACAACCAGCAACTGACAGGCAAGAAGTATATATAGCAGAGCGCTCCTCAGCGCCGCCCAGTCCCATTCAGTCAATCACCTACTGCGCTGGGATCAGCTGATCGTCCTGATCAGCTGATCCCTCTCCTATTGGCATAAAGGGCCTGCCTGTTAGCGCGTGCGCGCGTAGCTCTCCATCTGTTTGCACTACTAGGCTCAGACAAACCAGATGCATGCTGCTGCGGAGAAACCGCCGGTCTGAACGCGGAACCAGCCGACTCGCTGTCAGACCGCGCGGCGGTGTCTCCGTAATCCATTACAGTACGCCCTGAGGAGTGGACTCCGGACACTTCCCACCAGGCTTCCCAGGATGTAAGTCATGAAACTCCTTTTTTAATTCCTCCGCATGCATGCGACAATCTGGCACCCAGGATCTTTCCTCTATGCCATATCCTTTCCAGTGGACCAGATACTGCAAGGAATTCTGCACTAAGCGAGAGTCCAGGATCTTTTCAATTTCATACTCTGGTTGGTCATCCACCAACACAGCGGGGGAGGGGGGGGGAGAGGAATCCACGTGTACTGCTGGCTTTAAAAGAGACACATGGAATGAACTCACACCTCTCATACTGGCTGGGAGATCAATCGCGTAAGTGACATTATTGATTTTCTTGGACACTGGAAATGGTCCTATAAATCTAGGGCCCAGTTTGGGGGACAGTTGCTTCAAGGCCAAATGTCGAGTGGATACCCACACCAAATCTCCTGGAGAGAACTTCCACTCCACAGACCGCCTTTTATCTGCCTGTCTTTTCTGGGTTTGGAAAGCTTTCCCCAGATTCCTCTTAACCATTCCCCAAATATCCTTTAGAGCCCTCTGCCAATCCTCCAGAGCTGGGAACGGTGTAGATGCGACCGGCAAAGGAGCAAACTTAGGTGATCTTCCTGACACTACCTGGAATGGGGAAAACCTAGAAGAGGAGCTTTTCAGGTTGTTGTGCGCAAATTCTGCAAACGGCAAAAAATTTCACCCAATCGGATTGCGCATCTGCAACATAACACCTGAGGAACTGTTCCAGGGATTGGTTAACTCTCTCGGTCTGGCCGTTGGTCTGTGGGTGGTAGCCTGATGAAAATGCAAGATCCATGTCTAACTGATGGCAGAAGGCTTTCCAAAACTTTGAAACAAATTGGACTCCCCCGATCTTACACTACATTCTCCGGAATGCCATGCAGCCGGAAAATGTGCTGGATGAAGAGATCAGCCAATTCCTGAGCCGAGGGGAGTCCTTTCAAAGGGACAAAATGAGCCATCTTACTGAATCTGTCCACCACCACCCAAATGACCGTCTTGCCCTCAGACAGAGGGAGCTCACCCACAAAATCCATGGCAACATGGGTCCATGGTTCATTTGGAACTGGCAAGGGCTGTAAGGTGCCAACACGGGCCTGACGAGAGGGTTTACTCCTTTCACACACTGCATACTCTCTTACAAACTCCTTACAATCTGTTGCCATGTAGGCCACCACGCACATCTGGCCAGTAAATCCTGAGTTCTGGTGGCCCTGGGATGACCAGCATTCTTGTGGGAATGAAACAGTTGCAAGAGTTGTAAACGGAAAGGCAGTGGTACAAACATGACCCCATCAGGCTTCCCCTCTGGAACATCCTGTTGGTAAGGACTCAGAGTGACTGTCCAATTCCTCCAGGTCTCAGTGGCTGCTGTTATAATTTAAGTAGGCCTCAGTTACTTGGCCTGAGTTTTATGTAAAAGGCTTGTCCGCAGTGTATGCCTTTAAAATAGATAGAGGGTTGGTGATGCAGGCAGAGGCATCTCAGGGTCTGCGTGTAGCAGAAGATACACGCAGATACTGAGAACATGTTCCTAACAGAAGGCCATCGGCCACTCTGACCTCAACAGGAACAGAAAACATTGGCCATGTTTACTAAACATCCACGGTCCTGCATATAGGCCAAGTGCCTCATTGATTATTAATCGAGTAGGCGGGTATGATGACACCACGAGTGGGTCCACCAATAGACTGATATAGGGGGTGGCGAAGATGATGTCATATTTAACTCTTTCCTAGTCGGTATTAAATCTGGAGCGAGCGATGGGGAACTCACTTCTGCTTCTTCCTTCCGCACTAGCTCGCAATACTGACTGGAACCCAATTATTTCTCTAAGCATGTTCTTCCTTTATGTAATCTGATATAATGTTTGCTGTACATAGGTAGTTTAGTGGAACGTAGGTAGGAAGAAGGTACCTGATAGACTTCAGCAGGGAGTCTAATCATGAGCTTATAATGCAACATGAAGATTTGCATAGCTAGGATATGATGACTGTATCTATCTGTCTTTCTGTGACTTGAATAAATAACGGAAACATTGGAGAAGCCTGAGAAGGTCTATTTCCTGTTTGCTGTGTGGAGAGTCAAGTGATCTCACAGTCTGTGAGACGATGGTGTCGAAGCAAGGTGATAAGAACAGTTTATAACAGTGGTGCCTGAAATCCTTCCCTGCCTAGCAAAACAGGCAGACGGGGCCGGGGCCGAAGGAAAATGGTTTCAAGATATTCCACAGCAAAACAAGCGGAATAGACGGACACGGACTGTAAAGCTTATCAAGCTGAGACTGATAAGCTGGTTGGAGTAGTGTGTGGGAGCCGAGCACACACGGGCACGGGCTGCAATTCGGGGAAACCAGCGGCGACACTCGTGGATGTTAAACTTTGACTGACAGTGCACATCAGTCACAGCCTAAACCGGATCACAGGTGACTGGAAGGCTCCGAGGCCGGCTGGCAGCTGCCGCTGGAGATTGATCCGCTGAGCCAGTGTGGGTACACAGAGCTGACGCTCAGTAGTTCCAGAGATCCACTCAGTGTCGTGGAAAGTTGCCAAAAGCTGGTCGAATTCGCAGGCTTACAAAGTCTTCTGCTCAGGCAAGTATGTTTTACGTTGTTGTGTTGCATTATCTTTATTGTATGAGAGGAGGATAATGTGTTAATGTGTATATTCTGTGTTAATTGCAGCATGGTGGCTGCGGGCTTTTCTTCTCTCTCGCGCGTGGTGGGAGGGGGGAGGCTGCTTTCAGAGTTTAGGTGCTGGGTTTTTTTTTTTTCTTCGGATTCAAGCTTCCTGTGTTGTATATTTACGTAGTGGTTATCTCTGCATTTGTCTCAGGCATGTTTTTGCTGGAAAGAAGTTGATTGGGTTTTTTTTTTTCTCTCTTCTCTTCTCTCCCCGTCTCTACAGAGGCTGGGAAAAAGGGGGGGGGTCCCCCGCAGCAGGAGATAAGCCAGCGGTGCTTCTGTTAGTACTGGATGGGAGGGAGAGGTGATAGAGAGGAGTGTAGTGAGAGGTGCAAGCTTATCTACTTCCAGTCAGCGCCGCTAAAAGTTATATAGGTTTAATGTTGTAGTCATGTCAGACTGATAAATGTGCGTCTCAGAAGTATTAGCTGTTAATATGGTTTAGAGTTAAACTTGAGTAAGTTTGAGTTATGGCAGAGATAAACTGCAGATGTTTTGTGAGGAGAGAGAGGGTTCCACGTTCCTGGGTGATGCTAGGATGTAAAATATTTAGCATTGCAGCTGTGACGCGGTTGGTCTCAAGTTTGGCAAGCATCCCAGAGAGGATAGGTAGCGGAAGGCTGACTCTCGGTAAAAGGTATCGATGCTGTGTGTAACTATGCATAACAATGTTTGTTCTGTGTGTATTTTGTTCTTTCTCCTAAGATATAGGAAACGAGAGGCTGCTATGGGAGCAGCCATCTTAGCTGGCAGTCCAGGACTCAAAATGGCGGCAGTGGAGAGAGCCCGCCCCCGAGAGTCATGGCCCCCACACGGGGGGGAGGGGCTGGGGGATCCACGTCACGTCAGGCTGTGCTCGCGGCTCCGGGCAGAGCAGCTGAAAGGAAGGGGGGTAGAAATACAGAGACATTCTCCTGTGTGTCTCGGTTCTCAAAGTATTTCCCCAGAGCTTTTCCCTGGGTCCATGGACAGGAATGCCAGAATAGGAAGTGTTTCCCAGCTAGGTGCAGGGACACACGTAGCAGTGAAGATCAGGAAAGGGTCTGTACTGGGTTGCTTATGGGATTATTCCTGTAAGTGGGGCACCTTAATGGGTGGTGCAGCATGAGTTCCCAATAGAGTATAGGGGGGGACAGTGCATCAGGGGGGTGCCGGAGTTGGAAAAAAGGGAGTTGACCAATTCGGGTTTCCGTCGCCGCTTCTGCAGAGCGGTAACGTTTTTTCCGGTTTTGTCGTGAACAGGGCCAGAGCTGGACTGAGAGGTCTATGCTGGGCTGGAGCTGTTTTTGTGTGCGTTTTTTTTCGTCCACTGATTGGTCAAATATGTTTTTTCCAGCTCCTATCAATTGTAGCACAAAGAACAAGGACTGACAACAGTTCATGGGGCAATTATACAGATGATAAAATTGCCGTTTACAGAGTGACAGTGTATCAGTACGCTGTTTGCCATGTGACTACCTTCCATGTGGGCATTCAGGGATCTGCATACAGGCATGTGACGCTGGTATGCTTAGCCCTGCACCCTGTGTAGTTTAAGTGTAAAGTGCTCCTTCCTACAGGGAGGCAGCCGTTTTTTTTGTGAAGTCTGGGGGTAGTGGCACGGCAAACATGGATCAGAGGGTACAACACACAGAACTTCTAGCAGAGCTGGTATCGCGATGAAGTTCTAGATAAGTAAATGCGATAATGAGTAAGAGCATTGCAGGCTCACCTGCAAAGCAGCATCAGGTGTGGCATCCGTAATCTGTGCATGCGACGGCCGCGCATGGACAGATAAGGGGGGATGTGGAGTGAGCTGCAATGGGGTGAGAGCTTCCAAAGGTGAAGCGAGCTTCCATAGGTGAAGTCCGCGGGAGCATATTGTAAACAGGTAAGTACTGAGGATAGTACTGAGGTAGGGGGGGGTGAAGTTTAACTCCAATCTACCAATAAGAGTAAACAGAGTTCATGAGATCCATAAAGCAACGAGATCAATTACGGTATATATTGATCAATTTAAAGTGTAAAGAGTACAAGCCGCAGGGCGAATCCCAAATCATTAATAAGAATTGATTTGTTTGTATTTCGATTTCAGGTGTTTGGCAATATGGAATTGAGACAGCTGCAGTGCTGGCAGCAAAGATGGAGATGTCAGTCGGATAAGCGAAAGGTTCCAGATGCCAATCTAAGCTTGGAGGAACACGAGATTCCTGAAATTGGAAAGAGACTAAAACACGAGATTCCTGAAATCGGAAAGAGACTAAAACACGAGATTTCGGAGATCGGAAAGAGACTAAAAAAACTGTCTGAGCAAAGCATAGTGCAAATTGCTAATGTTTTTCTTTCCCAAGGTGGTGCTTTCATAATGAGGAGTACCGTGCTGATGGTGATCCTAGGTTGCCATTTCGTCCTAGGAGAACGAAGAGAGGACATTCTCATGTATAATAAGGGGTTAATGAGAATGCAAGGCCCAAGCATGTTAATGTTTGGTGACAAAGGTACTAATCCTTTCACACCTCCCTACGCTTGGCACAGACGGACCATGCAGGGACGGAGGAAAAGAGCACTTGTGCCAGGAGAAAGCAAATTTCATGGCACAAGGTGGGTGAAAGGTCTGAAGGGTCAAGTGTGCGGGCAGTGGGAATTTAATGGCAGTGTAAATCTGCTATTGAATGCCACACTCCCAGAATCGATGCACCGATCCAAAGGTTTGTTAAAAGGTACATTGCAGTACAATGGGTACATGCAAAAGGTGGAGTGTGTGATTCAGGGGTACCTTGTCTTGGTTATGCAGAGTGAGATGGGTCCAGATTGGAGAGGAACGAGCAGGAGGCGTCAATTCTCTTACCAGAGAGACGCAGGGGACCACATCACACTCTGGAGCTACCAACAGAGAGTGCCTCTGAAACAACTATACACACGTAAAGGCTGGAAAGCCAAGGGTGGGTGGTTCTCGAAACAAAAAGTAACAATTGAGATCAAGCCACATTTCCAGGTGACAAAGAGGGTGGGGAGAGCGGTCCCGGGGGAGGGAAAGCCCACACAGGGAACCCCATTCACACCACACGGGTCACAACAGGGGACGATATTACACAGTCCATATGCAGCAGCTTATCCTCATGATAGTTGGGTAAGTGATGAGGTACTCTTAATCGAAAGATTGCAGAGAGTACAGTCTTCCCGACCTCAGGTACATATTGTGCCTCAGGACATAAGGGGGGAAGAGGTCCAATCAGGACAGCTGGGGACATATTTTGTCAGCGAGAGATTGGACAAGGGGAGGTATATTAATTTTTCTGGAGAAGGATCTTTTGCATGGCAGCTTCGAGATGTTTGGGTGAACAAATGGAAACAGTGCAACATTCCTTTAGGCACCGCTACTTCCTTAGTTCCCACCTCAACCCGTGTCTTACACCAGGACTTGAGAGGTCAACCTTTTTTGGTGCTAGACGGGGAGGTGAAGCAAGTAGAGTTGTCCTCATGCGGGCAATTCTTGCAGAAGTATCTGCGTTGGCCGGGGCAAGCCAAATTTAGTGAAGAAGCCTGCAGGCTCAATAACGCAGAATGCGAGGCTACCATTCAAAAGATCCACCCTGAAGCCAAACCAATAGTTCCGGTGGCTGAAGGAAAGGTTTGGTTTTTTAACATAAGGTCTAGTGATACATTCAAGGTATATTCTCATAATTGTTCCGATAAGGGGGAGTTTCCAAGGGGAACATATTGTGTGAGTGGAGATCCCATATGGATCCTGTCATCCAGGTTTGATGACGTTGTTTCTCAAATTGTTAAGAGAACTCGGAAGGTCAAAGCTTCACGGGTAGTTCACGTCCTGAAAGAGAACACGACATGGGACAAAGGGGAACAGGTTTTGATCCAAGCCGACCACATTTTGTTACAAAGGTTAAACAAACAGTACACTAAGTTAGAGGTAAGATTTCACCATGATACAGGTGATCTTAACGAGGTAGAACACAAAAATGAGCAGGTGAGTTCCAGTCTGCCCTGGTGGACAAAGGTTCCGGTGATGTTCCAGGGACACTCGGACGGGGCATCTGCAGTTCCAAAGTTCTTTCTACACCCACTGGTCGTCTGGATGTGCATGACAACTTTAGGCATCATTATCCAGGTGAGGTTGCGGGTTAAAATTATGTAAAATAAATTAACCTGGTCCAGAGATTGGTGCCTCATAAACAATCTACTGAACCAATAGTTTAAATTAAGGGATCTACAGGGTTACGGGTATAGGTTTAGTAGTACCTGTGATGGAGCTGATTGTATAAAGGCACTCTTTTAGAAGGCACCTGGCACTGCTCCATCGAGTAACAAACAAACGAGTTTCACTTTTCTGTGGTCATGCAAGTTTGTGAGTGATACGCAAGTGACGCAAATGCTGAGCATGTGGTATTGAGGGACTTAGAAGTAGGGCCTCCCCAGAGAGCCTGGTTACAGGAAGACCAAGAGGTCTTGCTCTCTCTCTTCCAGGGGTAATCGCCTAGAGCAGAGAAGTTGTGTGAGCACGAACATCGAAAAGTGAAACATACAAGAAAGAAACCAGGTACTGGGAGGTTCAGACGCTGGGATCTGCGGGTCAAGCCGTTTTAGGGGGGATTGTTATAATTTAAGTAGGCCTCAGTTACTTGGCCTGAGTTTTATGTAAAAGGCTTGTCCGCAGTGTATGCCTTTAAAATAGATAGAGGGTTGGTGATGCAGGCAGAGGCATCTCAGGGTCTGCGTGTAGCAGAAGATACACGCAGATACTGAGAACATGTTCCTAACAGAAGGCCATCGGCCACTCTGACCTCAACAGGAACAGAAAACATTGGCCATGTTTACTAAACATCCACGGTCCTGCATATAGGCCAAGTGCCTCATTGATTATTAATCGAGTAGGCGGGTATGATGACACCACGAGTGGGTCCACCAATAGACTGATATAGGGGGTGGCGAAGATGATGTCATATTTAACTCTTTCCTAGTCGGTATTAAATCTGGAGCGAGCGATGGGGAACTCACTTCTGCTTCTTCCTTCCGCACTAGCTCGCAATACTGACTGGAACCCAATTATTTCTCTAAGCATGTTCTTCCTTTATGTAATCTGATATAATGTTTGCTGTACATAGGTAGTTTAGTGGAACGTAGGTAGGAAGAAGGTACCTGATAGACTTCAGCAGGGAGTCTAATCATGAGCTTATAATGCAACATGAAGATTTGCATAGCTAGGATATGATGACTGTATCTATCTGTCTTTCTGTGACTTGAATAAATAACGGAAACATTGGAGAAGCCTGAGAAGGTCTATTTCCTGTTTGCTGTGTGGAGAGTCAAGTGATCTCACAGTCTGTGAGACGATGGTGTCGAAGCAAGGTGATAAGAACAGTTTATAACAGCTGCCAGAACTACCTTCTGAAGTAGAATGGTCTCAGGGGCTGGGGGCTGTACTGTCTCAGGTTCAAAACACCTGGATAAGGCATCGGCTTTGATGTTTTTACTACCAGGGGTATACGTAATTACAAATCTGAATCTTGCAAAGAACAGGGACCACCGGGCCTGGCGGGGGCTAAGTCTGTTAGCACCCTCTATGTACTCCAGATTCTTATGATCTGTATAGACTGTGATAGTGTGTTCTGCACCTTCTAGCCAGTGTCGCCATTCCTCAAAAGATAACTTGATGGCCAAAAGCTCCCGGTTGCCTATGTCGTAGTTTTTCTCTGCGGGTGAAAATTTACGAGAAAAGTAGGCACATGGGTGGAGTTTGCCCTGCAAGCATGACCTCTGAGACAATACAGCTCCCACTCCCACCTCTGAAGCATCAACCTCCGCAATAAAGGGAAAGGTGACATCGACATGTCTCAATATAGGTGCGGAACAAAACAGTTTCTTTAGTGTGGAAAAAGCTGCATGAGCCTCTGGTGACCAGTGATGAGTATCAGCCCCTTTTTTGGTGAGACTGGTGAGGGGCGAGATGATGGTAGAGTACCCCTTTATGAACCTTCTGTAGTAGTTGGCAAAGCCCAGAAATCTCTGGAGCGCCTTCAGTCCAACAGTCTGAGGCCACTCCAGGACAGCGGAAACCTTCCCTGGATCCATTGAGAGGCCAGAGGTGGAGATAATGTACCCCAAGAAGGCAACCAAGGTTACTTCGAAGAGGCATTTCTCCAGTTTGGCATAAAGCAGATTCTGTCTTAACTTTTCTAGCACAAACTTAACATGCCTGCGGTGTTCAGAAAGATTGGACGAAAAGATCAGTATATCGTCCAGATAGACTAGGACGAACGTCCCCAACACCTCCCTGAATACCTCGTTAATTAACTCCTGGAAGACAGCCGGAGCGTTACACAACCCGAAGGGCATCACTAGGTACTCGTAATGCCCGTTGGGCGTGTTAAAGGCTGTCTTCCATTCGTCACCATCTCTAATACGCACTAGATTGTATGCACCTCCCAGATCTAGCTTTGAGAAAATCTTGGCGTTGGTCACCTGAGTGAACAAATCGTCAATTAAAGGTAAAGGGTAGCGATTTTTCACCGTGATCTTATTTAGGCCTCTATAATCAATGCAAGGACGAAGGCCTCCATCTTTTTTCTTTACAAAAAAGAATCCTGCCCCTGCTGGTGAACGGGAGGGACGGATGAACCCTTTAGCCAAGTTTTCTCTGATGTATTCCTGCATAGCTAGTTTCTCAGGCCCAGACAGATTATAGAGGTGACCCCTGGGATGCATACAACCAGATCTCAAATCAATGGGACAATCGAAGGTACGGTGGGGGGGAAGTTTATCTGCCGACTTGGGACAGAAGACGTCAGCAAACTCTGCGTATTGTTTTGGCACACCTTCAACCTGAATGCTGGTATTACCCATGGTTACTTTCGCTAAACAATGATGATAACAATGGGTCGACCAGCTCGTTAGCTGACCTGAAACCCAGTCTATCTGAGGGGAGTGAAGTTGTAACTGCAGGGCATGCCAGGGCATGCCAAGAATGACGGTGGAGGTTGCCATACACAAGACCAGAAATTGCAGATTCTCCTCATGCAGTACCCCATGCAGTACCCCAACACTGAATCTTAAATTCCGAGTACGGGACAAAGGATGTCTACTTTGCAGAGGAGAGTCATCTACAGCAGTGACCAAAATCGGTTGGTCCAATGGGAGTATAGGATATATATAAGTCGTAATCTATAAAGTTAGCCGCTGAACCAGAGTCAACGAAAGCTTCAGTGGTAACAGTCTGACCCTTCCATGTGACAGAACAGGGAAGGAGCAAACGATTGTTGTCTAGAGGTAAAGACTGCGCGCCTAGGGTATTACCTCTGACTACACCTACGCGGCAGTGTTTCACGACTTCTTGGGGCAATTCTGCACTCTATGGCCCTCCTCTGCACAGTATAAACAGAGCTGTTCTGTTTTCCTGCGATTCCTCTCCATCCGTGTCAACTTGGACTGACCAATTTGCATTGGTTCTGGCGGAGGTGAGACGGGTGGAGGAGAGGCGTAAGAGACATATCTGACCACGTTCTAACCACGGGTTTGCTTCTGATACCGTAAACGGCGATCAACCCGTACTGCTAAAGAGATTGCCTCATCAATAGTTTTTGGTTCAGGGTGTCCCAACATCAACCCTGAAACTGCGTCTGACAACCCTGATAAAAAACAATCTAACAGTGCAAAAGCCCCCCACCTAGCTGACACAGACCACTTTCTGAATTCAGCTGCATAGACTTCTACTGGATCCTTGCCTTGACGCAAGGTTTTTAGCTTCCGCTCAGCAGTAGAGGCAATGTCCGGATCGTCATAAATTATGGCCATGGACTTAAAAAATTCCTCTACTGATGTCAGCACCTCGTGCCCTGTCTGCAGGCTATATGCCCAAGTTTGAGCATCTCCTGACAGCAGGGTCTTAAAAAAGGGAATTCTCTGTGCCTCTGTTCCTGACAAGTTAGGTCTCAGTTCAAAATACGACATTATATGGTTCTTAAAATTCTGAAAGTCAGATCTATTACCAGAAAACCTTTCGGGTACAGACATACGTAAGTCTGTAACTGGAGGAGATCGCACTGAATTTACAGCCGTCTGAAGGACCTGTAAGGACCAGAGTTCTGGGCCTGCTGACCGTCCAGCACTCTGATGAAATTTTCCACCGAGGTGGTGAGTGTATCAAGACGGCTGTTAAGTGCGTCCATTTTGTTTTTCAGGTCTGCGGTTCTGTAACGATCGGTGTCAGCACACAGAGAGAATCTGATTATTGGTGATCTGCAGTATCACCAAGAATACAGATATATACCTGATTATTGATGATCTGCCGAATCACCAATAATACAAGTATAACTAACCTCTGGACACCTGATAAAGTGTAAGTGTTTGGTGCAACAGTATATGAGCCTGGACCACCTGAGGAGCAGGTGACCCTAGACCGTATAACAAGTATCTCCTAGTTAGGGTTGGAGATAACCAGAGAGCCAGTGATTCCCTGAACTGCTGGGAGTCAGACTCTACTGCAGCCAAAAGACTCCTATGAGACAGAGGCCCTGACTGGATTGCAGAGAGGTCCCTCTGAGGGACAGGGAATCCCTGCAGCTACTGGACACCCCACCGGGGGGGTGTCACAGGTAGAAGGGTCGGCCAGGCCGGGTCGGCAACACACGAGCAGATAAGATACAGAGACAAAAGGCTGATTCGGTAACCAGGGACAGGCAGGGTTGGCAACAGGTAATCAGATATGCAAAGGTACCGAATCAGAGAGCAGGAGAAGGGTCAAGAGAGCAATAGGTCATAACAGATATCAAGCAGAGGCCTAGTCTAGAGTGTGAGGTCCGTGGTCTCAACACTCAGGAACTGGTCTAAAGAATAACACAGGAATGACACAGTATCCCTAATCTTGGGTGTGAGGTCCGTGGTCTCAACACCCTGGAACAGGTCTAGAGTATAACACAGTAATAACACAGTAATCTGGCTAAGTGTGAATTCCCAGG